>NW_025920179.1:697494-791710 GCF_902686445.1 Sciurus carolinensis
CCAGGACAGCAGAGGGCCTGCACTCCCCTGCCTGGCCTGGAACCTTCTGTACCTCAGGGTGTCCCTGGAGGCTCAGGTCTTTTCTCCTCCTCCTCCTCCTCCTCCCCCTCCTCCTCCTCCTCCTCCTCGGCCCCACCACTCCCCCGGGATGCTGCGACTCTATGGAGCTCTCCTTGCACTTTTTAATGAAGTCCAATCACACTGGATTATTCAAGGCCAAGTTTAGCCTGGAACCTGGGTCTTTGTGCTGCCTGTGACAGTTTTGAGGCCACCAGGTTCCGGCCACCAAGGCAGTGGGTACTCGGAAATGGAGCCTGATTTCCATCAGCCAGCAGGACTGAAGGAGAAGGGTAACTGCTGTTTCTGGAGAACCGCATACTGTCGTAGCTGCTCCTGCAAAGAGCTGCTGTGTGGACCCACCATTGTTCCTGCTCCCTGTCGTGGGAATGAAGTCGGGGTACACAATGACGCACAGCCTCCAGCAGATCCACGCAGGATCCTCCCATTCTCTGCTGCTGCCTTCCTTTCCACACGTCAAAGCTGAGGCTTCAGAGATGTTAAGCAGCTTGCCCAAGATCACACAGTGAAGGGGATTGAACTGAAGGTGCCCCAGCCAGAGAGGCCCATTGTTAGCTGACCTGCCACCTCACCTGTGAGCAGAAAGACCTTTCAAAGCAAGGCCAGTATAAGTGCGGGAGGGATGCAGAGAGGAGAGGGAACCAGGAGGGCCCCTGAGGGGCCAGGAGAGGAAAATTTTAGAGACTCCCACAACAGGCCTCTCTAGGCATGTGAGCAGTAGAGGAGTGGAAACTGGCTTCCCAGGGTAGAAGCACAGTGTGACCACAGGAGGCAGAGAGACTGGGCTCCCAGGGCATTGTCTCCTTCCAAGTTGAGGCTGAGAATCTGGCAGATGCTGCTGTCAGCCGCCCCCACCCATAACTCCCTGGGACGCGGCTCCTCAGGGACCCTGGGACCAGGAGGGAAACAACTGCCATGCCAGACTCCCCACCAGCTTCTCTCACTTCCCGAAGCCCCAACTCTCTGATCAGGTCATCTCCCTGTTGCCAGCTGCACGCATGTGTTTTAGAGTTCTGAATGGATCCTTTCAGTTCAGAGTCCAGATGCATTTTTATGTCTGCCTGGAAAGATGGCAGAGGCTCTGCTGGCAGCCAGAAGAGTATTTAAATTAAAGTTAAAATGAGAGAAAGAGAAAGCTTCCCACACCTGGCTCACCTCGGAGCAGCATGGAGAGCCGCGTTTCTGTTGGCCACTTGTCATCCTTAGAGCTGCAGTTCCCATGCCTGCCATGTTTCCGGGTCCACTTCTCTTGAGTCGGTGCCAGGTGCCCTCCTGGGCCTGTCCTGCTGAGATTCCCCCACCTTCATGGAGGCGGCTCCCCAGCCACTGCTTCTCTTCCCCCGGCAGCCACCAGTGTATTGTCTGGCTAGTCCCAGAAGCTGCAATGTCCCAAATGGAGCATCCCAGGGTAGGTTCCTTCGAGGGCCTCTGTGGAGGCTGGCATGCTGGCCTGTGGTCTGGTCACCAGGCCTCCAGCCACACTGCGTTCAGCTTGTCTCCACACAGCCCTCATCAGCATGTCCTGGTGGCCTGGGGCTGTCCTACTCCAGTGTCCCTTACCTGGGCTGATTACTCTGCAGCTGCCTCTTCCTAGATGGTCCCCTGAGCACTGGAGTGACCCTGCAGTTTCTCCTTGGGAGACACAGGCCAGCCATGTGGACCTGTTGTAGGTGTGAGCTGCAGAGCCAGTGAGGGACATGGCAGCAGAAGGGAGGGGAACCACAGGAGTCAGAAGAACCAAAGGGGACAGATTCAAGAACAGTGTGAGGGACAGAGCCATTAGGGCCAGTGAAGGAGACTGGCACCCAGTGACATGGACTGCACAGTTGTCACACAGTGGCCAGAGAGAACTGGGCTTCCTCAGGAGCTGCCGATGCTGACAGGCGGGAGTGGGGAGCCTGCTAATGGGGTCGCCCTGCACAGAGAGGATGGAATGTGGGAGAGGAGCCCCAGCCAGGTGCCAGGCACAGCCCAGGCAGTAGCCATGTTGACTGCAGAGCATGTGCAGCCTCTGTGGAAATGGAACCACTCATAGCAGGTGGCCTGCAGCCCTGGCCCTGCTGGAGCCTGGCACCACATGCCATAGGCAGGGAGGACAGCAGGCACCAGGGTGCCTTCAGCTCATGCGCAGCTCTGCCACTCGTCCCCGTGCAGAGAGACTTCAATGCCCTGTGCCATAGCAACCACTTGTATGGTGGAAGGCTGGTCCTGGAGTGGGCAGACTTTGAGGTGACCTGCAGGCCCCCTGCGGTGGAAAACGGCTGAGCACTTCCATGGTAGGTGAGGCCTGAGGGCTGGACCTCCAGGGTCCAGGACTTCTTGGGAAGCAGGAGGGGCTGGGTCCCCAGGAGCACCAGCCAGAACTGGGCAGTCACCCTCCTGTCCCTTTGCTGGGGCCCTGGCCACCTGCGGGTCTCCCTACCATCACAGGTACCTGGGCTACTGGGCCAGGTGACAAAAGGAAGGTGCCAGCCTCCTTCCCACTCTGTCTGTTGGCTTAGTGATCGGGTCATCTGGCCAAGGAACAAATCCCCTCCCACCTGACTGGGAGAGCAGGCTCCCGCATTGGGCCAGGACAGTCCCTCCTGTGGCCCACCATGATGCCGAGATCTCTACATAGTCCTCCGGCCTTCTCCTGGGGCCCAAGGCTCTCAGCCCTCCTTTGTGGGCTCCAGGTGCCATTGCCCATCGTCCAGGCCCCTCCTGGCGGGCAGCCAAGGACCCCAGGTCGCCCAGGGGTGTTTGCTGCAAGGCCCTCCCTGTTCCTCTGCAGAAAGAACCTGGAGCAGGGGTGGGTTTCCTCAAACCAGGCCTCCAGCAAGGACAGCAGCCTAGGACCTCCTGAGGGTGTGGCTTCCAGGCGTGGTGCACCCGGGGCCTGAAAAGCAGGGCCTCTGAGCAGCAGCAGTGGAGAGACTGCACCAAGTGTTCTCAGAACCCAGAGGCAGCCCAGGGCCTCTAGGCATGGCCACCTGCCAGGCCTGCAGGACTCAGACCCCTGCTGCCCCACTGGCTGCCACCTGGTCTCCATTTTGCTTCCCCAACTCCAGGCGGGGCCCTGAGGCTTGGCCCACTCTGTTCCCTCTGGTGCAGTGCCTTGCCCCTTCCTCCTGGATGCTGCCTCCAGGAAGCCCGCCGCGCCCTTGTCTGTGTTCTTCCTCGCCTGTTGCATTCGCTTTCTTGGTTCATCTCCTGCAGCACCCACACTCACACAGAGTCATGCTCTTCTTTGTCAGCACGTTGGGTTCATCTCTGGGTCCCTGGCACCTGACAGGCTGTCACCTTAGGGTGGAACATCTGAGCCAGGGCAAATGTGAAGCCAGAGAGCAGAGGTTGCAGCCAGTCTCAGCTCATGGCTCAATAATCCCCAAATCCTGATGTGCAGAAAGCACGCACCTGTCAACAGGCATTGACAGGCCCAAATGCACCCTCGGCAGCCCTTTGCATGGGGACTCCACCAGCGGAGCTCACTCCTCTGCCCCCACCGGGCCATGAAGGCCAAGGCAGACATCTCAGCACTTTCACCCTGGGTTGTAGAGAAGCCCTTTCAACATGCTGAGCTGCACAGGTTGCACCCCTTCCCCTGGAAGCGCTCCTGTGGGATGAGCCCTCCTCGCCACTTGGCAGCAGCCGGCAGGTTGGGCACTGCCTTGTGAACACTCCATGCTTGCGGGCCCTCCATGTACCTCCAGGAGCTATGAGGTGGGCATGACCAGCCCATTCTACAGATGGCCCTGGGCATCGAGGTGATGGATGACAGGCAGCCCATGTGCCCTTTTCCCTCCCTGACCCTGACCTCAGCCCTGGGATCCCAGTGCAGGCCACCAGGCAGGGGTTCCAGCCTGGAGATGGCTCTGCCCTGGGAGCTCCCTCCTGCCCTGTTCTCTTCCTCCCAGAGGCCCCCACAGCAGCGGCAGGGCCTGTCAGGTCAGGGCTCCGGGCCTCTGCCCTCCCAGCGGGTCTCGAGCCCTCTGTGCCCTTCCCTGTGGTGAAAAGTACCCAGCTCCTTTGTATTGAGGTCACATTGTCCAGTGCTCCTAGGAGCTGGCAGGCCCAAGGGCACCGGGATCTGTGCCCAGTTCCCTCCCTGGCCCTGGCCTTGGTCCTGAACTCTGCCAGGAAGGTACTTGGATCTCAGGTGGAGGCTGCAGCTCTTCCTGCCACATCCCTGCAGGTGGGCAGGGGGTCTCGGCTCCCCTTGCATGGGACATTGATGCGCCTGTAAAATGGAACCACCAGGGCAGGTCTTGGAAGGCAACTTTGAAAGTTGCCCTGTGTCGGACAAGACCTTGATGGGACAGCAGAGCTGAGGGAAGGGACAACCAGGCAGATGTCCCCCACAAACCTCCTCCCTTCCCGGTCCTTCATCAGTTTCGTCATCTGCAGCACCAGCGCCACTGGATCAGATGCTGTTCTCAGGCCTGGTGTGTGGGAGGGTGAGCAGAGCAGAGGAAGAATGGTAAGTCCCCACTGGCTGTGTCCTTTTCTTCCCAAACGTGTCACAAGCCAGCGGGTTGTGGCATTGAGAGGCTTTCAGGGCCTCAGGCCGTGGTACCTGGCAGGGTCACAATGGTGGGAAGGAAATCTGGCCTCAGTGCAGGTCCACAGCCAGCTGGGAGGCAGAGGGGCTGTATTTGGCCAGAGCAAGGCTCTGCTTCCTGTGTTGCCATATTCCAGCTGGGGACGGGCAGGCTGTGGTTAGCCTCTGTACCTGTCACCTCCGGAGCCTGGGCAGAAACAGGACCCACATGGCAAGCATCTGGCAGCACGTCCCCTGCCTGCACAGGCTGGGCCAGCCAGGCTGTGAGAGCCAGAGCTTCCCCGTACACAGAGTCCTGGCCAGTTACCAGCCTCCAGCACAGAGCCAAGACAGGGCCAGCCTGGCTGCTGGAGCCCTGTGCATCACCCACGCTGCTCGGCTGCAGGTCTGCTCAGAGATGGGACCTCCAACTCCCCCTTCTCTTGGTTCCCTCGTCACACCCACGCCTCCTCTCCCTCAAATGTTCCAGTCTGCCCTCCAGGGACAATTCCCTGGTCTGCCTGTGGGCCCTGCATGTGGCACAGCTCTTGTGCTGCAGGACTGCTTGTGTGGGAAGGACAGGCAAGCACCGAGACCAGCACCTGTGTGTTGCCCCCGTGTGCCAAGGGCACCCAGTCTGGGCCCCCTTAGCTGCCCAGCTGGCACTGAAGTCATTTGGTCTAAAGCCAGATGTTCCCTCCTTGTGCCTTGAAGCACCACTGATCTGAAAAGAGACAGTTGTGTGATTGTTTCCTTGTTTATTTTCGTACAGGGGATTGGACCCAGAGGTGCTCTGTCCACTGCTCAGCTGCATCCCCAGCCCTTTTTCTTGAGACAGGGTCTCACTAATTGCCTGGGTTGACCTCAAACTTGCAGCCCTGCCTCGGCCTCTCAAGGCACTAGGGTCACAGGCATGCACATGTGACTTGGGGAAGACCCAGCCAGGAAAACATTAAGGAAGAGGGGAAAGCTTGTGACGGGGACTTCCTGCATGCAGAGGGACCCACAATAGTTCTCCTTCTCAAGTGTAGACATTCAATTTAATTTAGCCCCCAACTCCCTAGAGAGGTGCTATTCCCATTTTACAGAGGTTCAAACTGAGGCCCAGAGAATTCTCCTGACTTGCTGAGGGCACACAGCTCTGGACCCAGTGGAACAGATGACGCTGTTTCCTCATACCTTAAATCCCAAATGGCCTGCTCTGTCAATTCTGGGCTCCCAGGCCAGCAGGGAGGCCGCTGCAGTGCATGGCCCCCAGTCTGGTATTGTAAATAAAATTTTATTGGAACGTAGCCTTACCCAAGGATCTGCATCTCACACTGCAGGGACAGACAAGTGGTTGTGGCAGAGCCCCTGTGACCCACAAAGCCTGAAGTCCTCACGGCCTGGACCTCACTGGAAGTTGGCAGCCCCTCGGCCTTGTGGGCTGGTTGGACTTGTGTACCCAAAAGCCCCACATAGCTGATTCCCCCCAGATGACTGGCCTCTTCCGCCTGCAATTCTAGCCTCCCAACTGCAGCTCCCCTCCCCTGCCAGCTCAGGTCTCGGCTTCAGTGTGCCCTGGAGAGGGGCCCTTGCTTTGCTTCTGACTCATGCACTCAGCAGCTCTTGGCTGATCACATGATTGTCCAGACACTGTTGGCTCTGGGCTGAAGAGAAGGCCTGTCCCATGCAGCTGACACTGGAGGAGGAAGACAGATGATTACCAGATTGACAAAGTCCTGTACAGGAAATGAGAAAGGATGACACCCTTCACTCTTATTCCCCATGGTGCTTTTGGAAGCTTCACAGGGAGTCACCATTTCTCTGATTTGAAGGGACCAGGCAGCCAGAGGTAGGCATTCCAAGCAGGAGGAAGCTCGGGTGCAAAGGCCCTGAGGCAGCCATGTTCAGAGCAGGCCATGGGAGCTAGGGAGCAGGTCTAGGATAGGAAGGGGCCAGAAATACACCGGAGGGACCAGCAGGGGTCCACCATAGCTGTAGGCTCATCTGGCCTGGCAGGGAGCCTGGCTTTATTCAAGATGCAGTGGGAAGCCCCCGGAAGGTTTAAGAAGGGGTGTGAGTCCCAGGACCAGATTTCCTCTTTCAGACCTTTTCCTCGCTATCTCTCGGGGTGGCAGCATAGAGGAGCAGGAATGGGGTAGGCGGTCCATAGCAGAGGACAGGACTTGAGAGAAGAGGTAGACTGCGCTTTTTGGAAAAGGTACTGTCACCAGGCTGGCTTCTGGAGGGCAAGTGACAAAGCAAACCTGCTGCCCAGGCCTTTGCTCCGAGTCACCCAGCATGGTGGGCCATGCAATGAGCCATCCGGGAGGCTGGGAAGAAAGGCATGAGGGTGGGTTTCTGGTCAGCTGGGTTCCAGACACCTACCGTGATCTCAAGCTGATGGCTGAGTTGGGAGCTCACGGGCGAAGTCGGAGCTGAGGGGTGCACTGGGAAGTCACCAGCATAGGGATGACACCCACAGCCTGCCACAGCTCACACACCCTCTTCCAGAACTCTGACTTCACAGGACAACACATTCCAAAAGACCAGGGACCAAGAGCCTTCATCCTGGCATCCACCAGCCTTGCAGACAGGCCTGCTTGATCTGGACCATGGAAACATGGTCATCAGGCTTTAAGACTCAGGAAACTTCCAACAAGTACGTGAAGTCAGAATTCACTTCAGAGCCTCCCTCTCTCACGGTTCCTTCGCCACCTGGAGCTCCACACTTTCAGCCTAGACTTGGTGCCACAGCCCTTCCGAAGGCACCCTGAGGAGGATGTCAAAGAGGACTGTCCCAGGCCACCACGCAGGGTCCTGACAGGAAGGCGTGGTCGAGGGCTTGCCCTGAGGAGATGGGTCCTGTCTCCATGACTGGGGCCACCACAGCTGCTGGAGACAGGATCAGAAAGGTCACAAGGGGAACTGTGTGGGCTGAGGCAGGGGGTAGGTGGCTGGCTGTGGGGACAGAAGGTGGCTTGGGGACTCGGGGGCCCGGAGGCCAGCTGGAGCAGGTGTCACACAGCCTCTGTCCCCTGCACCCTGAGCCTCACTGGGGGTGTTTTGGAAATATTTCCAGGTGCTTCTGCAGTATCCTGAACAGGTGCCCTGTCCCCTAGGAGTGGCTGTTCGTGTGGCAAGGTGCTTGCTCCCAGTCCAGCTAAATTGTTGTTGACTCGTGTTCTCTGCATTCAGCAAACACTTCACTCAGCCGTCGCCAGTGAGGCCAGGGATCCCTACTAGGGCTAATGGGGAAGTCAGCTGCATGGGATCCCTACTAGGGCTAACGGGGAAGTCTCCTGCTCCTTATCATGGATCACAGAATTAAACTGACAGGAGGGTTGCGGGGCCACTCGGGAGGGTCAGGGGCCCGGCAGGAGTGGACGAGGGATTGGGAGCTGGGAACAGGAGTTCTGGAAACTGGTGGAAGGAGGTTTGGCTGCTGGAGGGCAGGGGGGGCAGTTGTGTTTCTGAACCTCGGACTGGCCAGGCCAGGAAGCACAAAGCCACAGAAAGAGGTTCTAGGACTGGCATGACCTAAGGAAGTTAGCTGGACTCTGTGGAGGAGAGGAGACAGGACAGATGTGGGGCCACCAGCTGGTCCCTGCTGAGGGAACCCACAGATCTGTGTCTTGCCCACAAAATAGGAAAGCAAAATGACTTTGAATTAATGACCAGTATTTTGTTATTGGAAGATTTGGCCTGAAAATCAAGATTCTGACCTCTCTTGGGAAAGCGTGTCTGGACACCCTTGTCCCACTTTCCCACGGGGCACTCGGCCTGGGGACGGGCTACCCATCTATAGAAAGCGTGAGCCTCCTGTTTGCCGCAGTCCTCAGTCCTCCCTATAGTTGTCCCTGGACTGTCTGACTCCATAGCCTCCCTACCTGGTCCCAGAGGAGATAGTACCATCTCTTCCCCATCAGCTCTGCCTCCACCCAGGGCCCATGTCGAAAGGAAAGAGAGGCAGCTGACACTGACCCAAGCTGGCCAAGCCCCTGAGACCTGAAAGATCCTGAGGCCCGAATGTAGTGGTGGATGCTGCCCCGGCTCTCCTGGTCACCTCTTTCCCCTCTGAAGAGTCTCCACCCCAGGAAGCTTCCCACCTCTCCAGTTGGTTCAGATGCGCACGAGACCAAGCCCAAGGTCCCCAGGCTTAGCCTGTGCCTGCAGTCCAGGCTCAGGATGCACTCTGGGTAATCCAGGCTAGAGAACCTGCACCCTCCCTTGAGCATGGTCTCCGAATGGCCAGACTAGTCTAGAGGTCCTAGATCCCATGATTCCCAGATGTCCCGAGTGAGGTCACCAGGCCAGACTGAACTTGGGGAGCCAGAGCCCTCACTCCTGGGTCAGTCACGACAGTGCCTGTGGCCCTGGTGACCCCAGTTGCCCACCCTTGGGAGCAGATGCGGGCAACACTGGTGTCTGGCTCTGTCTACCCAGTGCAGGGTGCAGCCTAGAGTCCTGGCCTGCACCTTTGCTGTGGAGTCCCTGCTTCCTGAGGGAGCCAGGTGGTGTTGTCTGCCACAGCACAGGTGGCTGAGGATAGACCTTGGCTTGGTGGACCTGGAGAGGGCCTCCCGTGGAGCGCCTGTAGTCACGTGATGTACCCACAGCCTAGGTCAGTGCCTCCTTGTCTGAAAAGTGGAACGCTGGTGTCACCAGCTCAGGGATCTCTTCAAGAAAGTCCACAGCCTGCTGCCCCAGAACCCGCAGGTGTCTGGGTCCTAGTCCTGTTCTGCGCCCTCGCCCTTAATTGGGGTAGCTGGGTCCTTTGCTGGGCACTAAGTAGCTCCTGGGTGGCCTCACAGGTCACCTTGGTCCTGCTTGGTTACATTTAGCATTTGCTCAGCCCCTCCTGGAGCTGCCCTGGCCTTGGGGCCTTCAGCCAGTGTCCTTGAGTCCTCTGTGGGCAGCACTGTTGCCCGTCCTGTTCACGTAGGAGCTGTCCAGGTAGGGCAGAGAAGATGGGACCCTGGGGATGCAGGGCCCAGCTGCCCCTCAGCCTGGCTCCCAGGCCCCAGGCAGTGCTTTAGCTCCCTGTCCTGGTCTCAGCGTGAGCCTGGGACTTGGTGAGAGCTCAGTACTAAAGACCTGCTGGGACCATCCAGAGCTCTGTGAGACTAGCAGAGCAGGCACTGTCCCCTTGAACAGATAAGTGCACGGTCCTGCCACAAGCAGCCCAGGGGCAGAAAAGGGAGGCACCTGGGGTCCTGCCTGGGGACAGCAGGGTGGAGCCAGAGAGGAACCAGGCCGAGCACCACTGTTGTGGGGGTCAGGCCAGCAGAGGCACCTGGCCCCAGGGCACCCACACCTGTGTGCCTGTGCCCATTTCCCCTGGGGTGACCTCCAAGGACCAGGATGGCAGGCCACTGAGTCCTAGCCTGGAGCCTGGCTTCTGCGTCCTGCCACCCTCCCTACCTCACCTCTGCTTGCCCTACCCCTGCTGGCCTGCTGGAGTCTAGCCGGCTCTGGGCCTGCAGCAGAGGAGCCTGCCCAGGGCCTGCGGCTCACAGTTGACAGAGGTGTGCCCACCCTTCTCAGGGTCTCCTGTCCCGTTGCCCAGTCAGGGCCCTGCATGGATCAGCAGGGGTGTAGACATGTGCAGCAGCGCCCTCTGGACCCCCAGTCACTCACTAGTGTGGGTGCCCCTCCAGGACCCACCTGAGACCGGGCTTGTACATTTGGCCACATCTTGATGCTGGTGATAGCCAGAGAGGTGATCCTAGGAAAGTGGGAGGACACGGGGCTGGGGCCAGCGTCGCAGCTCCCCATCTGCCCACCTTGCTGGCAGGGCTCCCTCCCCACCCTCGAGGTGGTTGTGACCGTGGCCTCTACATCCGTCTGGGGCCCTGAGAGGAAGAAGTGGCCTCCCCTTGTGACTCCAGGAGTGAGCGGTGTCGTCCTGAGTACCCACTGTGGGCTGGGCGCCTCCCTCACATACAGCCACTCTGGCCTTTGAGATGGTCTCACCATCCTCCTGCCTCAGCCTCCCAAGCAGCTGGGCCTCCAGTGACAGCGCTGCACTGGCTCACGTTCTCTAGCACCCCAGGCGGAGGGGTGGGCCCTGTACATTTCATTGTCCTTGATAACTGTAGAAACTGAGCCCAGAGAGGTGAAACAACTTGCCTGTGGTCACCCAGCTAGACTCAGCTAGGCTGGATCCCAGGTAAGCCTGGATCCTGAGCCCCGAGCCCGGCCCCTCTCCTCTGCTCAGAGCCCAGCTGACCTCCCCTCCCCTGGCTGCTCAGCCAGCCTCTCCTCAGGGCTCCTTGCAGAGCCCCTTCTCCCCACCAGCCACTTCTCCCCCAGCTTGCCTTTCCTCAAAGTTCTTTGGAACAAAACCCATGAAGTGTTCTCCTGTCCCCCAACAGGCCTGGCCACTGCCCGTGCCTTGCACGCAGGGTGGCAATGCCAGCTGGGGAAGAGAGACATGGACTGGCACTCTTTCAGGGAATTAATTGAAATCTGAAATCATTAGGGGCCTCCAGACATGCAGACTGGTGGCTGGAGGTTGGGTGGGCAGGACAGCTGTGGAGGCTGCGCCTCTGCCAGGCTCCCTCCCGGGGCCAGTGTCCGGATGTCCTCTCCTCCTTTACCTGACACCTTCCAGGCTCTGCAGTGTCTGTGGGGGAAACCCCCTGAGGCTTTGATGTCAGAAGTGGAGTTCGCAGCTGCACCTGAAAGCAGGGCTAGTGGTGTGCTGGGTGTCCTTGGGGCCTTTGGCCTGGCTCAAGTCCTCTGGGGGAGACCTGGCCGAGACCTTGAGCTCAGGCCCAGTGGGGGGGCATGTAGGTGACTCATCCAGGGCCACCCCATGGGTCGCGGAGCTGGCATTCACCATGTGCCCTTGCATCTCAACAGTGACAGCAGGTGGCTCTGTGTGGCATGGCGGGTCCTGCCTTTTGGCGCTGGCTGCCTCCTGGAGGAGAGGGCCTGGGTCCTGTAGCCTGGCCCAGCAGTGGGCTGGCGTGTGGCCCAGTCACCGACAGCCCGCTTCTGCACCAGCTCCGTCTGCACTACCTTGAGCCTCGCCACTCCACCAGCGGGGCAGAGAGGCAGAGGCTGTTCCCTGAGGCCACACAGCTGGTCCGTGCAGAGCTTGGTGTGGGGGTGTGTGGAGGGTCTTACAGGAAGGAGACCACTTAGCTGCTCACCCTAGACTGGCCCTAGACTGGCCCTAGTCTGGTGGCACTGCATCTCCTCTACCGTGGGCCTCCCTCTAACCCCGCAGCCATGTCCCCATGCCACTGCCCAGGGTCGGGAGTAGAGCAGGGGACTGAACAGGCAGGTGAAGTGGACAGATGAAGAAGTCCAAGAGTGGAACAGGCCAGCTGAGCACTGTGGGGAGGGACAGGAAGAGACCAGAAGTGGGGGACATGGGGAGAAGTGGACTTTAAGTAGGGAGGTCAGGGGAGCCTCACCACCGTGGCCCCTGGGTGGCTCCCCAGATGGATGGACAGCCAGGCAGGGCCTGAGTGGAGTGGCAGGTGGCCCAGGAGCTGAGGCAGTGTTGACAGGGTGACAGGCCTGCTCCAGGCCCTGGTGACCAACCAGCAGATTCGACTTCCCAGGGGAGGTGGCACCCACAGAGGTTTGGAGAAGGGAGTGGTGGCCAGAGTCCATGGTGCCTGGACCAGGCCTGCAGGGAGAGGGAGCAGTGCTCAGGTCCGACCTGTTGGGAAGCTCCGGCCAGCGTCTCAAAGGGAGGCTGGTCCCCTGCCAGGCTCAGACTGAGAGAGAATAAAAAGTCCTGTGGAGCTAAAGGTGGTGACTGCAGCTACTCCTGGGATCCCAGGTCAGGCCTGGCCCAGGAGGACAGGCCCCAGGGGACCCTCCACTCCTGTGTTCTCAGGTGTGGGCGGCAGGCCCACAGACTGGTGGCTGGCCTTCTGTTTACTGGTGCCTATTACGTGCCCATGAATTCAATTTCCAGAGGCCATCATCAGAGCTGGCGATCACCAGGGGCCCCAGCCTTGAGCAGCACGGGGTCGGGGGGCGGGACGAGCTGCCAGCCCTGCACTTCAGCCCTCCACTCCTGCTATGTGGGCAGCTCAGTCACGCCCTCAGACCAAGGGCCAACCTGCTCATCCCCCAGGGGTCTCAGGAGCCCCACTGCGTGCCAGGCCATGTGCTAAGGCTGGGGTCACAGAGCTGCAGAGGACAAAGGCTGTCACATGGTGCTGGGTGGTGGTCCTGGGCCGGGAACCAGTGAGGGGTGGGATGGGCAGGAACTGGGCCAGGCCTCCAGTGGCCCACTCTGCAGCCTGAACCAGCTCAGGTGGTGCCCCGGGGATGTGGGGTCTCTTCTTAGGTGATAGGTGCCTGGGGCATGTGTCCGGGGGCTCCCAGGAGAGTGGGGTTCCCAGAGAGAAGGTGATGGGGCTCGATCAGACCAGGGCCGCATCCATCAGTTGGGAGCAGTGAGCAGGGAGGCAGCTTAGGCAGGTCCCCCTGGGCGAAGCACTGTGCTGCCACCCTGGGGGCCTCAGCACCTGGAAGGCTGGAGAGGAGCAGGAGCAGGAACCAAGTGAGGCTCTTGAGACCTGCTCTATGCAAATGAAGTCTTCAATTGAGTGGACTGTCCACCAATGAGAGATTGGCCAAGCAGAGGGACTGACAGAGAGGCAGCCAAGCACTAGGTCTCGCTGCCCTGTCTCCTGAACCCCTGCTCCCGCCACTGCAGGCAATAACGTGGGCTTCAGCGTGGCCTGAGGTCAAAGCCATGCTGCTCCCTTCTGGCTGACCTCAGACCCTGCCGCCTGGCCCACCCTCACCTGCACAAGCAGTGACAGCTGCTGTGGGTGGAGAGGAGTCAGGCCGTGGTGCCAGGAGGGACGCATGGGGGCCCAGGCTGCCTGCCTCCATCCCTCCTGCCCTCTTCCCCCTTTCCTCACAGAGAACTCCTCTGCGCTCCTCAGAGCCCACCCCAGATGTCCCCTCCTGCCAGCCATATCCCAGCACCCCTACATGCCTCCCCGGGGCCCTGCACTGAGCTGCGACTGGGTGCCCACCGCTCACTGCACCATGGGAGTCTGTGGCCTCCAGTCCCAGGAATGGGTCCTGCTTGTCCCCTCGGCCCTGCCTGGCCCTTGACCTTCAGGGAGGAGGAGGAGGCTCACGCAGGGGCCTCCTGTGCGGGACAATGGGGAGGAGACGTGGAGGCAGGAGGGGCTCTGGGTGGTTCCCTGCCATCATGCCATCCTCTCCTCTGCCCTGCTCTCCTTCCCTCTCCCCTCCCCTGACGTCCTCCGTCCTCCTGTCCTGCCTCCTGGTTCTCTGCTCCTCCCCGTGCCCTCCCCTCATCCTCTCCCCTCTCCTTACCCCTCATTGTCCTCCTCTCTCACCATCTGGGCTCCAGAGCCCCCAAAGAAGAAGTGGTCTGTGGTGTTGGATGGGATCCTGGAGCAGCTGCAGGACAGTGACCCTGACGGCGAGGAGCAGACCCTTCAGCTGTGAGCTGGCACCAGAGGCACGTGGCTAGGGCTCTGGCTGGGGTGGGGCCACCACAGATCCAGGGTGGAGAGGACAGAGCCCTCTGGCCGTCTGCCCCCAAAGGGCCCCACCACCTGCTCTGCCCCAGCAGCCTGAGGCCAACCAGGGGCCCATCTGCTGAGAGGAGGTTCAGGGTTTCAGGGTGCAGAGGCTCCGGGACTTGCCCCGGGGGCACAGCCACCTGAAGCCGGGACCCTGACCCCTCCTGGAGCAGGCAGTGGTGGGTGAGGCCTGTGCTCAGGAGTCAGGCTGTCCAGGCAGGACCCTGCCCACCAGCTCAGGCTGGGAGGTCCCGGCCCAGGTCCCTGGCCTCCCTGAGGCCGCGCAACCTCACTGCTTGACACCTGCAGCAGCCCATGAAAGGGACAGCCACGTGCCAAGCAGGTAGGAGCCTCTGTCCTTGCCTCCCCCAGGGCTGCTGTGCGAGGATCCCACCTGCATCTGTCCAGGGGACTCTGTCCATCCGTCCTCCTCACATGGACCAGGAACCCGGGTCTACTCTAGAGACACCTCAGAGCAGCTACTGTAGCATCAGGCCCCAAGTCGAGCTGTCACCAGTGCCAGCCACACTCCACTCATAAGCTGGGGGCCTGTGGACACGCCTTGGACCTTGCTCCTGACCAGCAGCCTGAGGGCAGCCCCCTGGCAGGGCGGTACCAGCACTAGCAGCAAGCGAGATGCTGCAGAACCGAGAAGCCAGGCCTCACCCTCATCTGAGCCTTGGCCTCGTCTGAGCCCCTTGACTGCAGACCTGGTGCCCCAAGTCACCGTTGTCCTTCTGTCAGTGGGTGCTGACATTGCTGGCTTGGTCAGTGGGCCAGGGGAGTAAACCTCAGGACACTTGTGTGCTCTCTGCTTCCTAACTGGGACTGTGGAGGGAGACTGGCGGGAGCCCAGAGACCTTTGGCATTCTGCGTCAGTCAGATCACATATTTTTGTGGAAATGAGGTTCTAGTCCTTGTCCAGTGTCCAGGGGCTTGGGTCCCGAGCAGGGCTCCCCAGTGTCCAGCACTTGGCTGGCTTCCTGTGGAGCAGGCTCTGCTCGCTGCCAGCTCAGCCCTGTGCACGGTGGAGACAGACCCAGGAGGCTCGCTGTCCAGTTCTGTCGCCTCCTCACTGTGGAATTTGGGGGGTGGACAGCAATGCCGCTGTGGAGGGTGAGGCCAGACAACTCCAGGCCCCTGTCCTGGGTCACAGCCTGAGGGCCGCACAGGACGCAGGCCAGGCCTGTCTGACCTAAGATCAGGAGCAGCAGAAAGGGAGGCCTGCTCCAAAACTGGCCAGGGTGTCCCTTCCTTGGCCTGACCCAGCCCTGCCATGGGGCATGCTGCACAGCAGAGGCAGACCCATGAACAAACAGTCACTTCTCCACAGAGGCCTCAGGGTGCCTGGCACCCAGCCATCAAGCCATCCCCAGGTAGACCCTGTTCCTACAGGCAGCCCTGTGAACTGGATCCGGCTGGTCCAGCTTAGACCCTTTTGGGGCCTCCCATGCACACTAAAAGTCAGGTCCCCTCCCCAGTGCAAGGCCTGCTCCATCTGGCCTCAGCCCCTCTGTCCCTTCCCAGGGCCTGTGCACAGTGCCCACCCCCATCTTTCCTGTTTCCTGAGACTTGGCCTGAATGGCACTCCGCTGATGAGCACCTCTCCCAGCCTCAGCACCCGTCCCCTGTCCCCATGCTCGGTTCCAGGAGTCACAGCACTTAGTTCAGGGGACAGCTGGAGTTGGAACAAGGGTCTCTGTGACCCTGGGGCCTTGCCTTTGGAAACCAGTCTTTAAGAAGTTAGGGGCCACGAGGACCATTGTGATTTTTATGATCATGCTGTGGTCGTCCTGGAGTGAAGTCACATGGAGCTAAGTGACAAGGGAAGCCAGGGTGGGTGTCTGCCTGCCCAGAGGAGGGGCTTCGTCACTCTTCCTGTGGGGCTGCGGCTGGAATCCTGCTCTGTCCAGCAGGTGCCGTGAGTGGGGAGACTCGGCCACCTGGCAGGAGGTGGTCAGCACTGGAGCATGGCCTGGGGGCCTTCGGGAGAGGCTCTGGTCCAGTTTGAGTGACAGTGGCAGCTGAGCAAGGCTGGGGTTGGACCTGCTGTGGGGCCTGAACCTCATGACCCTGTAGTGACTCCTGCAGGGCAGGAGAGAAGGTCATGCATCGTTGGGAGCCTGTGGCCTCCAGAGTGTCCATAGGGAGCCAGGAACAGAACTTGACCAGCTGGACCAGAGAGGAGACAGAAGCAGCGCCCAGGCCAGAGGGACACACAACACAGGGACCCAGGGCCTGGAGACGGAGGCAGCACCCAGGGCCAGAATCCAGAGGGAGGCAGAACACAGGGGTTCGGGGCCTGGAGAACTGGAGCAGCACTTGGGGGATGGGGCTGGCTGTGTCCAGAGGCAGGGACCCCACCTGTTGACTCTCACACTCACCCCCCATGTGGACCTCAGGCCTGCCAGCTGACTGCATATCCCAGGTCCTTGCTGTCCAGTGTAACCAGTGGCAGGCACCAGCAGGTGTGGGGGACCGGAAGAGTAACAAAGTCACCCTGTCCGGCATGGCATCCTGCCGAGGTCCAGTCCTGCCTCTGGTGCTACCACCCTGCCTGACTCCCTTTTGCTGTCACCCAGGGCCTCTGGCTCTCAGGTCTCCCTTGTTGCAGTTACCCTGTTGTGACAGGGCCAGCCTGCTGGGTAGGCACAGAGGGAGGAGGCTGGTGGGACCTCAGGGGACAGGAGTGCAGCTGGGAAGTGCAGCTGGGTGGGAGGCCTGTGGAAGCCCGCTGGGCCTGGCAGGCAGGGGCTGTGCAGTGGACAGGGCCCTGGCTTTCCCATACAGGGTCTGCAACCGCTTGCAGGAGGGAGACAGTTGGACAGGGACTGAGGGAAGGGAGGGTTGAGGCGGTGGCAACCCTGCTTCAGAAGACCCCCATCCCAGTGTCCAGGTCGCTGCCTCTGCGTCAGTTTTCCATGTTTTCAGAGAGGCATAAGAATCCCAGGCTGGCGGCATCTGTTAAAGAATAAGCAGGTCATGGGTGGACAGCAGGGTCTCATGCCTCCTGAATGTGAAGTGGGGGTCATTATTATTATTATTAATTATTGTTCAACAGGGAGCAGATGTCCAGGATGTCAGATCTGGGCTGAGCCAGGCTGCACCCTCCTGCAGAGCACAGGGCAGGGCCAAGAGGCCCCGGGCAGAGCCTGCATCTGCAGGAAGGGTGGGTGGACCAGGCTCTCGTTACCCACGTGTCAAGCTCCAGGTGGGCCCATGTTTGGCGGGAAGCAGGCAAGCCTGACCCCAGGAGCTGGTGCCCTCCTGTTGTTACACATCCCAGCCCATAGGACTGAGTATCACCAGGTGGCAGGAGACCAGGCAGAATTATCTTTTCTGCCTAACTCGGGGACACTGGGTCAGCTCTGGGACCAGTCTGAAGATGCACATGTGGAGGAGGGGCAGGCAGGAGGTGGAGTTTTAGCAGCCTGGAGTCTTCTGCCTTCTTCTGGGGATATGGGGACTCGTGGGCTGACTGGTGCCCCAGCCAGAAGCCAGAGGGTCCTCTGCCAGTGTCTTGTCACTTCTCAGGAGTGGGGCAGGGGGAGAACAGCCCACCACCCTGCAGGCAGGAGGCAGGGACCGACGGGCTGACCCTCCTCATCCTGCTCATCCTGCTCTCCATCACGGCCCCGGGCCAGGGGACCTCTGTGCTGTGCGGGGACCTGAGGTTGCCCCACCTGCCTCACGTGGTTTCCCTTGCTGAGTGGACACTGCTGCCTCCTGGCCCTGGGCCCCCCATGGATTGGGCAGGAGTGTCTCTCACTCCATGTGGCCCCACAGGTAGCAGGGTCACTGCTGGGCTCCACGGTAACCAGGACAGGAGGGATTACCCGGGCCGGACCTGCAGGCTTTGGGGAACAGTGCTAAGCTCGGTCTCCACACCTGATTTGATTCATTCTGCTGAGATTGAAATAGGAAATGGTTGCCAGTTAGATGTTCAAAGGACAGGAGGGAGGGGCGCCCGCTGGAATTAAAATTTTAAAGTAAACGCTTTAACCCTTTGGTGCAGGAAAGGAGTGCATCCTCTCCCGTGGGCGCGGGCTTCCATCCCCCTTGCTGGGCTCCATCAAGAGCCTGTCCTCGTTCCCAGCAGCATTCAGGATGAAAGCCCAGGGCAGCCCTTACTTCCCAGGACAGGGTCCCGGTCCCCATGCTGCCTTGGCTGTGCCCGGGCACCTCACGGCCCATGATTCTCCCAAGCTCCATACGGGAGAGGCCTGGCCCATAGATGCTCTGCAGAAACCCAGCATCCTTGCTGCCTCCCAGCTTTGTGATGTCACACATACTCTTCTCCGATTATAGGGCAGTGGCCATGTCCATGCAGGTCATGTTTCCCTTCCTGGCGGGTGCTTAACCAGGACTTGCTGAAGAACAAGGGCCACTTCCTCCTCCCAGCAGCCATGGCGGGCGAGGGCAGGTGGTGGGATATGTGGACACAGGTGGGTGACCTCTCCACCAGAACACTGTGCAGAGGGAAGGGACTGGGACCAGGGCCCATGGGGAGCAGGCAGACTCCACCTGCAGGATCCCAAGAGACACAGTTCCTGCCAGGGAGCTGGCAGTGGGCAAGGACCACTGGACAGAAGGCCAGATCTGGACAGAGGAAGAGGAGCAAGGACACCAGCTGAAGGCTTGGCTGGGAGAGTGGAGCAGTGGCCAGCACCCCAGCGCCCCAATCCAGAGATGAACTGGAGGAAGCAGGGGCAGCACCTGAGGCTGGCTCATGGGAACCAGGGGTCAGGTTTTAAATTCTTTGGGCTGGAGGTGACCAGGGGCCATCAGGTGGAGAAATCTGGGCAGGGGTGAGTCCCCATGCAGGAGACTGAACTGAGGGCACAATGGGAGCTGCCCCTTTGCTTTAAGAATTAAGAGGTGGAGGGGCGTCTCGCCTGTGTAGGCAGAATCCGCACATAGCTCAGAAACTTCTAGGTCGTAATTTGGTTGGGTTTGGGCTTGGGCTTGGTTTGGCCTTATCTTGTGTTTTTGCAGAGCTGGGGGTGGAGCCAGGGCCTCATGTGTGCCAGACAAGCAGTCTGCCTCTGAGCTGCGCCCCAGGCCTGCCATCCCTCGAAGTGACCAGAAACCCTTTCAAAACAAAAATATTTTAGCTCATTTTCACATTTCCCACAAGTACAGATCCATAACTAGCTCACCCAGTTTGTGGTTCTCCCAAAGTCCAAGGAATGCCTGTGAATCGATATGAGAAAAAGTATTAAGAATATAAATATAATGAAGCACAAGGAACAAAGGAACATGACTGAAATCACAGGTCAGCAGACCATCGGTCAGACGAGCTGCTGTTTTTATAAATGAAGTTTATTGGCACACAACCTGTCTGTTGGTTACTCATTGTCTAAGAGAGGTCACCACATGTGGCAGAATTGAGGGGTCCATCAGACCTGCCTGGCCCTTTGCATCCAGCACTGTCCCTGGTTCCATCCAAGGCTCACCCATCTTACAGATTGGAAAGCCAGTCCCAGCGAGGTCAAGTGGCTTCCCTGAGGTCACCGTGGCAGAACGCCCCTGCCCACCCTTGCACCTTCTTGCTGCCTGGCTTGTCCTGGGCCCTTTCTCCTGCTCACCAGCACCACCTGGGTCACATCCCACTTTCTGCAGCATGACCTTGACCTGCTTCATGACCTCTCTGTGCCTCAGTGTCCTCCCTCTGATGCACTGGGGAGGTGCCTGCCACGCATGAGCTCTACACAGCCTTGGCTGCTGTCACCCACATCCCTGGTGCCAAGGTTGTGCCCCTTGGTCTGGCAGGCTGTTCTCACCCCCGAACCCTGGGAGGCTGGAGTGGTCCAGTATGAACACCAGGCCTAGGTCTTCTAGATCAGCCATAGGATAGAAGAGATGCAGCCTCGACAGCATCTCCAGAAGCCAGGCCTCGTCCCTCCCATCCCCTTAATGAGCCCCGCTTCCCCAAATTGCAGCTCTCATGAAAATGATCTGCTGGGGCCACAATGTGCCGTCACTGGGCTTGTGCCAACAGCAGATATCTTCTTTCACAGATTTCCAGGCAGCAGCTGCTCCTGCCTTCCCTGGGGACTCTCAGAAACCTTCCCTTCTCCTGGTCTTGGGATTCCAGGTGACACCGGCACCCAGCAGTCAAAGCACCCTCAGGCTCAGTCCCTCAGCTAAGTCTTGGCAGAGTCATGGGGCAGGGCAGACATTCCCCTACAGGTGAAGAAACAGGCTCCAGGAAATGAGCAGGCCACCATGGCCAATGTCCCAGGAATGTGCAGGCAGGAAGTGGATCTCCAAAGAATAGCGGCTTTCTCTACGCTGGGGGGATGGCTGAGTGGTGGCCTTCAGGGAGATGGCAGTAGGTTAGGGTGCATTCGGCTGCAGTGCCAGACACAAACATCAGCAGGTGTCCTTAATGCAGTGGAGGTTCTCCCCTGGGGGATTGTGGGGAGGTGAGTGTCCCAGTCTGACAGGGACTGTCATGGGACACCAAAGTTAATCCCCTTACACAACCCAGAGGACTGCCCAGGGCTGCCCCTAACCAGCGTGAGGGGAAGGGACATGAACTCATGCCCCTCAGGGACACAGCATGGACATCCTCCCATGGCTCCACCCACAGCCCTTTGGCCAGGACATGGGCACATGGCTGAGCCTAGCTGCAAGGGATGCTGGAAAATGGAGTCATCATACTGGAGGTGGTAGGTCCTGCCGTCAGAGCCCCTGGTGCTGCAGGATCTGGACAACTCTGGCTACCGCCTGGTGCATTTTCAAGGTGAACCTGACCTTGATTTCCACCTCGTGAGATAGCGTTAGAATTCAGCCATTTAAGCATGTTGGTTCCAAAAGTAGAACGCAGTCGGGCCATTCTTAACCCTCTGAGCCCCTGAGCAAAAGTGTCCACAAGAAACCCCAAGGAGTGCGTGGAGTAAACACAGAAATGCTTCTCTCACAGTCGAGAGGCCAGAAGTCTGAAGTCGGGGCATCAGCGGGCCAAGGGACCCTCCCTGCCTCTTCAACTCATGGTGGCTCCAGGTGTCCCTTAGCCTGCACCCATACCCTGCCAGCCTCTGGCTCCACCTTCTGTGTCCCTTCAATCTCCCTCTGTCTTTCTCTTAGGAGGGCCCTCCATTGACTTCAGGTCTCCCCCAGATGATGCACAATGATCCCTAGAACTTTGACTTAGGTTCATCCACGGAGACCCTTTTATTCTCCCAATAAGACGATTTTGTGGGTTCCATCTTGGCGGGGTCACTTTGAGCTGCAAGACTCTGCCAGAGCCCCTTTCCCTCACTGAGCATCCTGCAGCAGCCTCCTACTGGCCAGGCCGGAGCTGGTGGCTGAAGGCCCAGTGATCAGCAGAGCTGGGAGGCCCTGCCCTCACAGAGAGCAGTCTGGCTGGGGAGATGGTCAAGGGGCGGGTAATTGGGTCCCGAAAAGGGACATGAAAGTGGCTGTAGATCCCAGAGGAAGGCCAGGGAGGGCTTCCTAGGCGACTTCTAAACCAAGTCCCAGTAGGTCAGTAGAGGCCAAACTGAGGTACAGTTTTGCTGAGGGGCAGCAGGAGCCCCATGAGATCCAGAGACAGGAGAGCAGCAGTGTCCTGCTGCCGGGCATGCTGCCTCCTGCCCCACACCATGCTGTGCAGGGACGTGCTTCCCCATGCTGGACAGCCCCAGGAGGGAGTCCCTGTGACACATTCTGGTTCTCTGCACCTCCCCATGTGGTGCTCCGTCACCTCAACAGAGAATGTCACCCACCATCTGCCCAGAAAGGCACCTCTTGCTGTCCCTGGCAGACTGGGGAGTCCACGTTTGCAGTATCTGTTCTGCCTTCCCAAGAGGTGCCGCTTCCCACCCAGGGTGTTGTCATTAGCTGAGGGCAAGGTGGCCTTCAGCCAGGACCACGAGAGCCCAGCACTGGGCAGAGTCTGAGCTGCAGAATCGTAGCTTAACATTTGAGCTTAAACGATCAGTGTGTCAACTCCAGAAAAGTCTTGAACTTGCTGAGCACTCAGTGGGCAGTGGAGCCTCCTTTCAGCTATCACTTCTAGTTAGGCAGCAAGAGATGGAAAGTTATTTATTTGCCCCTCGAGCAGGGACTGAGGTCTGGTTCCCGCATCTGAACCAGAGAAAACAGAGGAACCCCTTGCGGCAGTGGCCGTCCCTGTTACCGAAACTTTCTTTGGGCCCTAGAAACCAGGTGGCCCTCCCAACAGCTGGGAGCCTTGCATGGATGTCCCCATGTGACAGATGAGGAAGCAGGCTCAGAGAGGTGATGACCTTGCCCAAGGTCACAGAGCTATCAGTGGAAGGGGACAAGGGACTTCATTGTCCCACAATAGAGCAACAGTCAAAGGTAAAGAGCAATGTTATTCAAACAGCCAACAGTGACCGTCCTCATGGGAATTTGGAGGTGGGGAGTGTGTTGTTAAAATTGGAGACCAGGCCTTGCGCATACCTATGAACCCACTGCTTGGGAGGCTGAGGCATTAGCATCGTGAGTTCAAAGTCAGCCTCAGCAACATTCCTGAAAGGGGAAGTACAGATACCATTCCATGAACACATGCAATTAAAGTACAAATTTTATCAAAACAGGATAAAGAAAAGCTCTAATACCTTAAAATACTCTCCTCAGAATGTTTGAGTCAAAAAGTAAAACCATAAAAAAACTTTTCCACTGATGTATAATTATAATGCACTAATTTAAAAATATGGGAAAATTAAAAATAGAAAAATGGTAACATGCAATAAGTAAGCACTGAAGTCAGGTATAGAGATGCACATCTGTAATCTCAGCTATTCAGAAGGCTGAGACAGGCAGGTTATGAGTTCAAGGTCAGTTTGTGTGACATAAATGAGGCCACATCTCAGAAAATAAATAAGCACTGTAATGGCTGAATCTCTAAAAGGAAAATTCAGAAACCACCCATGCTTCTGATAGTAGCTAAAGATATGCCTAGAAGAAAATTCATAGCCCCTTAAAAATCTACTGCATTAACACTAAGAATTCCAGTTCCATCTTCTCTTTGTTTTTTATTGCCACAGTAATTTGCTTTAAAAATCACAACTTGGTAGTTTAAGACAATGTATATTTAGTCAGGACCATGGAGGTGGGTGGAGGGTCTCAGCTTGGTCATTCACACTTCTGCCTTCAGCTTCCAGCAGCTTCGCATGGCCCCTGGGCCCTTCCCATCTCAGGGATGCCTCCATGGCTGACTGTCTTACCTAGTCCACACCTGTCACCTGGAGGAGCAGCTCCCTCTCCTGTTCCCCTGACCCCTTCCTCCTAGTTACTGCCTGTTGGCCCTTCAGGTCTCAAGCCCACTCAGAACGGTCTCCACTGGACCCCCTGACCTGGTGCTCTTCCTCTGGACTCTGCTGGGTCTGGCACCACCAGGCTCCTCCTCGATGCACTGTGGCCTCTGTGGACTCTTACCCACTGTCAGCTCTTGGAGGGCAGCGGCTGTGTCTTATCTAGGCTGGCCTCTGGGTAGCCCCTCCCCTGACCCCTCGAGATTGACATTCAGAGGCTTTTCATCACCAAAACCAGGGAGATTCTGGTTGAGAGTGAGTGAGGCCTCCTCCACGACTTGGCCTCTGACTGGGAACATGCGCATTGGGAGGTGACCCAGGTGGCACCTCTCAAGTCCCTGGGGTGTGAGTGGATCCTGACGATAATTCCCTCTGGCAGAAGGCTGTCTGGTCCACTCTGCTTGGTTACTGCAACTGGTGGCCCTGGAATTCCCTGCAGGTTCGAGTCCCTCTTGCAGGCAGGAAGTGCCCCGCCCATCTGAGAGCAAGGGGAACAAGGTCAGCCTGCCCAGGCCAGGTGGCAACCGCGGGCAGCCATGTCCTCCTGCCCACTCACCTCCCAGGCCCCAGCCTGCTCAGGTTGACTGCGGGCTGGACACGGTACTCACCCCAGCTTGAGGGTTGCCCCTGGGTTCTGTGATGGCTGGATCTGGTTCATTCCAATCCCCTGGTCTCCCTCGTTCCAAACCCTGTTTTCCCCGGGGAAACCTTTGAACTGAGAAATCTGATTTTTGGATCTAGCCTCATTTCTCTGCATTCTGGCTCCTCTCCAATTCCCTGGGCCCAGCTGTCCCCGCTCTGGAGTGCTAAATCAGGGAGGGCCCCCTGCCTCTCCTGGCCCCACAGCGTTGGCCGCCTGGCTGTCTTGTTTCTGGGGGGAGGTGGGAACATCAACTCCTCCTCATTCCAGCTCCCAGAAGCCTGACTGAACCTCTAGGTGTCTGGAAAGAAGCCCCAATTCCACAGTCTCTCCTCTTGCATTGGGCAGGCTGCCCGGGGCCTGCACCCACCCCTCCACTGCCCACACCTCTGGATCACAGCTGTGTTCCCAGTGCAGGGGGTCCTGAGATGGGGCACAGCTGGCATTTGTAATTTCTGATTTGATCCCAGGTACTTTGGTCACATCTCCTTTAAGAATCTCAGCTTCTAGAGCCAAAGCCAGCAGCCCCTCAAGACAAGGTCACCCCTAAGCACCCCAAGTCCCCAGGGGTGAGAGATCAAGCTCTGCCCTTGCACCAGAAACACAGGCCGGAGACCCCCCTGTCTGGATTCTGCTCTCTGGGTTCCCGTGAATCTGCACCTGCCTCCTGACAGGAACGAGACCGACCCTCCCAGGGCCACTACCAAACCCCGGGGACATATGCTGAGGTCCATGGGAGGCATTTGAACCCCTTGTCCCTCAGACTTGCTGATTGCTGTCCAGCACCAGGCTGGCGAGGCCAGGCTAAAGGTCGAGCCCTGTGGACTCCTCTGCAGAGCAGCCGTGACACTGTGGTCGGGGCAGGGACAGAGCTGTGCACCAGGAAGGAGGGGCAAGGAAGCTGTGAGAGAACACTCTGACTGAAGGGGAGACACACTCCCTGCAGTGGGCACTGCTGGGAACCAGTGGGAGCCTGTGCCAGCTGGTAGCTGTGGCCACTCCAGCCCCTTCTCTGTCACCTACCCCTGCTGGACCTGCAGGGAGAGGAAAGCGGCCAGGTAGGGGCCACACCCAGGGCACTGTGAGGCCCCTTCTGAGGTCCCATGCCATGTGCCAGGCCACACAGCCACAGTGTCCTCAGACCAGCCTCCCAATGCGGGGACGCTGGCATGTGGCTGCCTGGGGTTTCAGATGAATCCACTCCTGTGTGACAATCAGTGAGGGGACCCAGGTTGACTAATAAGCAAAGCTTTTACCCCAAACTGGGTCTGGGAAAGGAGAGTGGCAGCGGCAGACAGTGGCCAGGTGTGGGCATGATGTGACCAGAATAGGAAGACCCAAGAGCTGCAGGCCCCAGGGGCCCTGTGCCGTGCTGGCCTCTGGAGCAGGGTCCCCATGGGCAGCAGGCTGGAGCCCTGGCCACAGCACCATGGCCAAAGGGAAGCCTTCAAATTCAGTTCCTGTCTCTGAGGGGGACAGAGGGCATGGGGCTTCCTGGGGGTGGAAAGAGGCAGCCGCCGTCTGGCCAGAGGCAGAGGGTGTGGCCCTTTGGGACGCTTGGTGTCCAGCTGGCATGGACTGTGGGGGAGCCCTGCAGGGCCTCCCATCCCAGCTGAGAACAGGTTTCTCTGTCTCCAAGTTCCTTCCTGACCATGGCTGTGCAGCCCAGGACAGGTGGGCTGCTGCCCCAGGAGGGCCAGAACCCTCCCCACACCAGGACATTGGAGGCCTGAGCACTGCCCTCTGACAACCTGACCCCAGTGCTACTGCTGACCAGTCCTGCAACTTGGGAGAGTCTGGCTGTCCCCTGCCTCAGTTTTCTCTTACCTAAAACAGGGAGGGGGACACAGCCATCTCAGGGTAGTCAGTGTGGCCCAGGCCAGAGGCTGTGACTCTCTGAGCTGGGTTCCCATGGGCAGGGTGGACTCAGGAGGCCAAAATGAGGTGTACAAAGCCCCCCACATGCGGTCCCTGGGCGAGCTCACTGCCCTTGCCTGCTCCACCCCAATCTCACCTCCCCATCTCTGCTGAGCAGGTGACATCCTTGCCCACCACAGGTTAACCAGTCACACTCCACACCCTTCCGGTTGGCCTCCTCTCTTCCCATACTCACTTCCAGTGAGGCAGCAGAAACCCAGAGTGGTTAGGATACTTCTCCAAGGCCACACAGCTTGTCCAGCCAAAAATGGAGCCAGGCTGGGGACGGCACCATCCGCCCTTGCTTCATAGCCCTCCACCAGCAGTATTGACCTGTGCCTCCTTGCAAAAGCACTGGAGAGGCCCCTGCAGCCCCCAGCCATGGACAGCCGGTGGCCAGGAGCCCTCCCTTTTCCAGGGGGAGCAGTGCTTGGGTTTTTCACAGGCGCTTATGAGGCATTGGCAGAGAAAAAGATCTGCCTGGATCTTTGACCTGCCTGGTGCCATGCTGTCTCCGGGACACAGTCCTGGAAGCAGCGTGTGTCCTGCCTGACAGTGGGAGGGGTGGCCATGCGGCCTGGCCACCAGGGGAGATGGTGGCTCTGTCTCTGAAGGCCAGGACCAGCTTGTCCAGGATGGTGGTCACCGTGGAGTGGGGACCTGGGACAGGTACAGCAGGGACCTCAGGGCCAGCATGGCATGGGTGGCTCTGCTGACTGACTGCTGATCAACAGCTCCAGGGGTGCTGCTTTCCCCCCATTTTACTGCTGAGGAAACAGGGGTCCCCAGGGTGACAGGGCCAGGGAGATGTGCCTGGCATCCTCCAACATCAGCCCTCAAACCCAGCACATCCCGTGGACCAGGGCCTGGTGGGAGCCCAGGCGCCACTCATCCAGCAGGCTAGACATGCCCGGGGCCACACCAGCCCCTGCCTGGGAGCCCATGGAGGCAGTAGAACTGTTCAGGTGACCACAGAGGGCAGGGAATCCTAAGCCTGTGGCTAGGGACATGAGTGTGTGTCTGTGTGTGTGGGAGGGGCCAGGAGGCCGGGTCCACGTGTTCTGTGGTCACCCTGAGCTACAGTCGGGGGGCTCAGCCCGGGGTCCCTCCCCAGCAGCTCCAGTGTAGAGGTAGTGTAGACGCCCGCAGCCTGGTCACCCAGGAAGGTGATGGGACGTCCACCTTCATCCTGGACAAGCCCATCCATCAGCTCCCTCAGCAAGGACATCGTGGGATCTTGGAGTGACTCACTGTGCAGAGAGGCCTCTGGGGACGAGGCCCCAGGTCACCACTGACAGATGGTCATGAGTGGCCCCTGAGAAATGCCACAGCCGTATTTGGACTCAGGTGAGTCCAGTGTCTGGGGCGAGGTCAGGCTGGGGGTTCACTCGGGTGGCCTAGCCTGTTTCCCAACCTGCCGTGGGGTGGCATCTCCCTCACCCTAGGAGGACACTGGGCACCTTGTGCTCCCTTCACAGGGAGGGACGGGATGAACCCAGTCCACCAGCACCACCACCTTGGGAGGCAGATAGTGGTGTTCTCCCTTGTCCCAGACAGGAATCGGGGCACAGAGAGGTGCTGCAGTGTGCCCAAGATCACACAGCTCCACAGCTGCAGGATGGGGATCAGATCCTGAGAAGTCGCTCCAGAGCCCTCACCCTGGACCCCAGCACAGTGACACTGGAGTGGCATCATATGCCCATGAGTGCTCCCAGGGACCCCAGCAGGAGCCCCTGTCTGTCCCTCTGCTCATGGACATCAGAGCCCATCAAGAAATGTGACTCAGTTGGACACTGTGGCACAGGCCTGTAATCTCATTGATTCAGGAGGCCTAGGCAGGAGGATGGAAATTTTGAGGCCAGCCTCAGAACTTAGCAAGACCCTGTCTCGAAATAAAAAACAAAAAGGCCGAAGGTGTGACTCAAATCTAGGCACCATGGAGCTTAGTCCCCGGTAAAAGAGCTCATCACTCTCTGAAGCACCTAATCAGCTCCCGCAGGTGGAAGCCAGGCTCCAGGTTCTGAAAAGTGTGAGCTGGCCAGAGGAGCCAGGTCAGATTAGTGAGGAAGGACTTGAGTCCATGTCCTCTTTCCTGTTATGGGGCGCAACTTAATAACAGACTGATCACCACTGAAAAGTCCAAATTTGAGAGTATTAAGCCGGCCAGCTGACTGTCTCACACAATGCCCCAAAAATGGCTGTTGGGAGAACAGCCCCAACCACAGGGTTGTAGGGTTTCTTATACCAAACATCACATTAATCATGAGTGTCTGTTGCTATGATACAAACTAACATAATGAGATCATTGACAGAGGGGGAAGTGGGTCAAACTGACCCTTACCTAGGTACAAACTAAAGAATGGTTGCTACAAACTAACATCATGAGATCATCGACAGATGGGGAAGTGGGTCAAACTGACCCTTACCTAGGTACAAACTAAAGAATGGTTGCTAACTTCCACACAATTACAGTTTACATGGTACATTGGTTAAGCACAATAGAGATCAAAGGAGAGCAATTTTTACTACATAGGAGTTGCCATTGTATATTATTAAACATGTCACGTTAAGTAACTGATGATGGGTACAGAGGCGGGGTGTTCCCATGGGAGAAACTTATTTTTTCTCATAACATGGAGTCTCAGAGCAAAATGGAGTGTGTTCAGTCATTTCCCTTAGAGTCTGGCCTACAACATTCTCATGGAGTCAGATCTGTCAGCCCATCACATTGACCAAATGTGAACATGGAAGAACATGCACAGGAGCACCAGTCTTTGGGGGCTCCTCCCACCAAGTGCCACAGGGAAACCCAGCCACTCCCACCTTGGCCTGGGCCTGCCCTGGCCCCTGCCTCTGAGTGCCCCTTCCCACTGCCCATCTTCTGAAGAGTGGCCATGGTTGACTTGGTCAGTGAACATTGAAAGCCCCCAGGTGTGGGGTGCAGCAGGTCCCTGTCCCCTCCCAGTGCAGGAGGAGGACATCAAGCAAGTAAGGTCTATGTCCGGTCAGGCTGAGGTGCCAGAAGCTGGAGCAAGACCCAGGACAGCCTCGCTGATGTGGAGACAGCAGGGACACCCATGTCACTGTGTCCTGTGAGGACAAAGGGAGCCGTCTGCACGGTGTCTGCACACAGTAGGTGCTTGATAAACACAGCCTCCGTGGTGGGGCTGTTGTCACCATTCCTTGTTCTCCAGTCCAGCGATGCTGGAGCAGGCTCCGGGCCAGCTGGGAAGCACCAGTCTAGACAGCGAAGGTGGCGGCTCTGAGGCTCCTGGGAGCCCTGCAGGCCCCTGCCGCTTGCTCCTGCTCATATCTGTTTGCCTCTCAAGGGGGGCTGGTGGTCTCTTGCCTGGGGAGGTGCAGCCAGCCCTCCTGGGTGCCACATCCCTGGCCCCGGGTTCGGCCGTCCATTCCCCTCCGTGTCCCTCGTCAGGTGCTGCAGCAGCAGAGAAGGTTTGCCGGCGAGCTTGGGGCCCAGCCGGCAACCTGGGGAACCCTGGGCAGTTTCTCATTTCCCCTTGAGTGGTTTCAAGGCCCAGTTCACTGGCCACAGAGGCACTGAGGATGGAGGCCAGGCCCTGAGGAGGCAGGAGAGGGGACCAAGACCCCACCCACCCTGCCCCACCAGGAAAAGCAGTAAACACCCAGGAAGAGCTGGGGCAGGGGGCTGGCTGTGGCATGCTGGCCTGGCCCTGGCGGGGAAGCAGGGGGGAGCTGTCACCAAATGGGAATATGCAGCCCACAGACCACAGCCCACGGGGGATGTTCATCTTGGAAACCGAGCAGTGAACTGCATGGACACCCTGCTCGGCTCTGTGTCTTTTAAAGCAGAAATCTGTCCTGGGCTCAGTTCCTGAAAATGTGGGCACCTCGTCCTGCCCTGGGGCTCCTTTGTCCCTCTGGGATACTCCCAGGTCCCTGCAGGTGTCTGGTCACCTTCCACTTGGGGCTGTGGGAGACCTGGAACCTCCCTTGCCTGGATTATCCAGGACAATGCCTGCCTGTAATGTGGGGGGACTTGTGACCATTTACCAGGTGTTGAAACGGAGGCTCAGAGAGGTCAGATTCAGGTTCTCGGCTGCCATCCTGTCAGATCACAAAACCGATGCCCTTTCCGGAAGGTTCTCTGATGGGCTGTGGCAGCTATGACAGCAGAGGCTGACCTTTGGGCTTTCCGGCCCCCTTGCTGTCTGTCAGCACCAGGGGCCAGGAGAGGTCCTGCCAGGCCTTCCTGATCCAGCCTGCAGGGACCCCTGGATGCTGCCCTCCCCTCCCAGGGCCCCTGGGCCTGACAGGGGCCTTCCAGCCTGGGCTTCACCAAGCCTGGCCTCTCGGAACCTGGAGATGTCAAAGAGTCTGAGACTCTGCAGAACCCGCCTTTCTCCCTCCGCCCCTGCTGGTGACAATCTTCAGAAGCAGCACTACAGTCACTTCTGTACGTTTTGGTGCTGGGATTGAACCAGGGCCTCCCACGTGCTCTACCACTGAGCTGCACCCCACCTGATTTTCAGGACAATCCTGCTGTCCACTCTGCTCCAGCCACTGGGGCCACCTGGCTGTCCATCCCACACCCAGCTGGTCGCAGACTCAGGAGTGGCCTTACTGGTCACTCTACTGAGGATTTCTGCCCCTTGGCTTCTCCCAGTCTCACTAAAGGCAGGGTCAGCAGGTGTCGCACCTGCACCCTGGACACAGCAATGTCCCCGCTGTCCTGGCTCCCTGGCCCCCATCTTCCTAGCATGCACCAGGGACCTCTGACGTGCTTTGTACTTCTTTGTTTATTGTCCATTCCTCCCTCCCCAGCTGGAACACTCCGTGTGGGCGGGTGTGCTGGCCAAGGCACAGACTTGGAGTAGACAGAGACCGCACTCCCGCCCTGGGCCCCCAGAGCCCTGTGAGGGGAGCTTTCTCACCCCACTTCACAGAGGAGAGAGGAGGCTCACGGGCCCTGTGCCCCAAGTGTCTGTGACAGTGGCCCCCAGGGCCACCGGCATGATAGGACCATTCTCCAGGAAGGAGGGATAGCTGGAGCTTGGCAGGATGAGAGGGAAAAAGTCCAGCCAGAAGCTGGGCACTTGGCTGGACCACTGGCTGGGTCCCAGTGAGCAGTGAGCTTTGTTAGAATGTGTCTGCGAGTGCCTGCCTTCTCTCTGATGGCTGACTGATTGGCACTCACAAATTAGCCAGCCGAAAGTGTCAAGTCTGACCCCTGAGTAACATCCTTGGCAAGCCTGAGATTTGCTAGCACTTTGTCATCTAATTACTACAAATCCCCTGAAAATTCACTGACTGGTGAATTTTAATGTGGGGCAATTTCAATGTGATGCATGACCCAGATGGTTCCTGCGTTCTTCACCTCTCTCTCTCCCTCTCTCCCTCTCTCCACCCCTTTGCACTTTTCTCTCTCTCTCTTTTGTAATCTCACAAACTTCTGAGTGAACTGTAACAGAGCCCAGCAGAGCCATGACCAAGTCCCCGCCATCCATCTGACCCTTGCTAGGCCGAGTTCGTGTCCCTACCCAAAACTGAATGATGTCCCCAACCAGCATTACAAGCAGAGCAGCCACCTCCTGCAGGACCCACCTGGTGGGGGGTCACTGTCCATGGGCAGCGGGCTGGTGACCATCTGCAAGGTCAGAGACACCAGCAGCCTCTTGGGAGGAGCGAATGCCTGACTCCTTGGCACCCCAGGCCCTCGGAGGAGGGTGCCCCATCCTCTGGTGCCCAGAGCTGAGATGACCCTGCAACCCGCCCCCTCTGACCCCAGGGAGTACGCTGGGTTTCCCTGGCCACATGCTGCATGGACCCAGCTGCAGAATCAACTTGGCCTTCCACCCAGAGCGAGGCAGATGTCTGGGGGTCTGCAATTCCCCATGGGCACAGAATGATCGCCAAGCCCCACGTGGGAAGGGGCCCGGGAGAAAGAAACGTGGGTCCCCCTCTCCTCACAGCCACCCAGGCCACGTGGGGTGGGACAGTTTTCCAGTCTTCATTTTTCACCTATTGTGTGTAACAAATATATATAGACATACGGCCTTTTAAACTGTGTGCCCGGAACCGCCCTCCAGAGGGCCTTTCCTCCTGGATGGGAGGGACCACAGTGTTCCTGCCAATGACCTGGGAGAGGGATGGACCTGCCGCCCCGCCCACCGCCCATGCAGGGAACCAGGTCAGCCTTTCAGCCTGTCTCTGCCTGCGTGTATACGCGGCTGATGAAATATTCTGCTCAGGCCCTTCTTCTCCTGGGACTCCCCATCTTTTGGGAAACAAGTTTGTATGACAGCGACCACCAGGGAGCACAGGCAGGGGTGGTGCTGTCTCCTGGCTCCCTTTATTCCCATCCCTCACAGGTTTTGATGCCAGCATGGCTGCAGAGCAAGGGCTCAGGCTTCCCTGGGCTCTAGCCAAGGCCCGGTGGTCCCCAGAGGCCTTGAGAGGGAGGGTCCTACCCGGGTCCTGGCCCATGCTCCCTGGCAACACCCCTGGGGCCACCAGACCTGCACAGAGGCCCATTCCACCCTTCTGCAGAGCAGGCTCTGTCTGCACCAAGAGAACCCAGAGGACTGGAGGTGGGTGCGTCCTCTGTCCTGGATGCTCAGAGGTGGGTCTGGACAGAACCTGGATGAGGGCCAGGCAAAGGCTTCAGGGAAATGACCCTCTGCCCAGGTCGAGCCTGCACGGCTGGGTCCCTCTGTGCAGTGTCCCTAGTCCATACAAGCTGGCAGCAGCACCGCCCCAGGGGACAGCATCTACCAGCACCCTGGGGCCAGGGCACACCCTTCCTCACTCTCGATCATCCATTCCAATGTGGACCGAGCGCCTGGCACCCGTGACCAGGACAGGCTGCCCAGACCCCATGGGGTCTCATGGGGAATGGACTCCAAACAGCAGGCAGGAGCAGGGTCAGTGGGAGGGTCGAGCCTGAGCAGATGGTACCCCCTGGGTGGGTGACAGGAGGCCAAGACTTGAAGACTAGGAAGGTCCCACCCACAGTTGTGGTGGACAGAGCGGGGACAAGGCATTCCAAGGTCCAGAGCAGGGTCTGTGGCCCTCGAGTTGACCAGGGTTCCCAGAACTCCCAGCTCACCATCATGAGTGGCCTGCAGAGGCGTTAGCTGCGCAGAGGCAACGAGGAAGGGCTCACTGTCCCTTCAAACAGGAAATGAAACCAGGCCACAGCATCGTGTGGGGGCGGGGTGGACAGGGTGAGATAGCTGGTTGTTTCTAGGCCCCCAGCTGGGTTACCTTCCATTTGCTTTCCCAGCCCCCTGCCCCTGACCCCAGTCTAAGCAGAAATCTGTGAGGAGTCTTCCAGGAAAGTGTTTGTTCTTTTAATCAAAAAAGTGAAGGAAGCTGCAGGTCCTCTCCGCTTCCCCTTTCTTTTGCCATTAACTCGGATGTGATGTCTGGAGCTTCAGCAGTCATTTTTCTACCTTGAGGGAAAGTCCAAGAGAATCATAAAGACATAGGAGTTGCTGAATCCACAGCAGCCACCTCCCTCCAGATCTTCATTATATAAGAACTACAACCCCATTTGTTTAAGACATGTGGACTTTTCTGTTACATGTTCTCAAAAGCATTTCTTGAATTGCTACATGGAGTAAGGTTTGGGGGCTGAAAATGGCTGAATATCAATATGGGTGACTCTGAATTCAAAACAGAAGCCTTAAGATTCCAAGATGAAAGTGGTCCTTTGATGGTAAATTGAACCTACATGGACATATAAGCTATAAATGGCCTGAGACCCCATCTGTCCTAGAATTAAGGCCTGAAATGCATGCTGTGCAAAGTGTTCCAGGGCCACTTGGGACTCTGGCTCTGAGTCCCATGTCTGGGCAGCCCCCATCCTGCCTGTTGATCTAATGCCACTGAGCTCATGGGAAGCCTGATGCCCACACAGGGGCCACCCCAAACCCATTCACCACTATGGCAGCATCAAGGCTGAACCCAGCTCCCTTCCTGTTCCTGAGCCAGGAGGACCTGCAGTCAGTGAACATTTGCTGGGTGGACAGCTGTGTGTGGTCCCGCTACTGATGGACAGCAAGGCAGCAGCCCCAGGAAGCAGCTAGAACCTCCTGGCTGCCATCTCCTCTGCCGCTGCCCAGCTAGGTCATTCTGCCCCTGGAAGATTCCAGGTGTGGTGTGAGTGTTCAAGATCAAACCCGAGTCAGCATTAGAGACAGTGAGAGGTGTGGAGACCCCAGGCGTGGACTTGGCTGGCTTCCTGGCCTGGGCTGGAGAAGCCTGGGTCCCAGCCCTGAGGGATCCACCTCCCCTCCTAAGGCAAAGGGAGAGCTGGCATCCACATGTTCACCCCTGAGAACTGGATTCGGGTGTAAGGGAAAGAGAGAAGCAAGGGAAGTATATCTTGAGTAGGAACTCAGGCACGAAGGATCCCCAGAGGGATATCCCTCATGTTGCTCCCAGCAGCCTCAAGGCTGGGAACAACCCCACTATCCAGGGAGACTGGAGAAACAGGTGGAGCAATTGCTGGGCTCCTGACACTGCTTGGCCACAGAGGGAAGCCCCTGCCAACCGCGAGGCAGGGACAGACACACTCTTGGGCACCCACGGAGGGAAAGAGCCAGGGCCAAAAACACTGAGTGCCCCTCCCAGGGGAGACCGAGGGGAGAGGTGGCCAGTTTGGGGTGGAGCACTCCCTGGTGATCTGAGTGACTGGCTCTAGGGTGCTCCTGGGTAGGAATTCATCCCAATGTGCACCTTAGCCAAGTGCTACCTCCGCCTAAAACCGAAAGGACATGACACATGCTTCTGGGTGAATCTGCTTTTGAAACCTGTCATCATTCCTCCTGAGCCTGGCCGCTCCTGAGGTCCCCTGGGATGTGCTTAAAACAGCCCCGGCCATACCCCACCCCCAAGAGGCTCCGGAAGCCCCGCCTGGGACATGGGCCTTCTGAGGGCCACCAGGGCTGGGGCTGCTGTTCCAGTGAGCAAGCCACAGCTCTCTGTGAGCCACAGTCGAGGCCTGGGCCTTGAGCACCCCCAACACCAGGCCTTCACTCTTCTTTGTTCAGGGAGACAAGACTCCAGAAATGGTTCAGTGTTGGGATCGTCTCTAGCTCTAAGAAATGTCAAGAAAAAAGTTGGCATAGACCTCGTTCAGGGAAGAAAAGGCTTTCTGGAGAAGCTGGACCTCAAGCTTAAGCAAGTGGAGAGGGGAAGGATAAGCAATCTGGTGTGGAAGGGCATGAACGGAGACTCAGAGGCAAGTGGGCTTAGGGGTGTGAAGGGTGCTAGCAATCTCTCAGGGCCCAGCCCAGCTCAGTCAGGACCCCCTCCTGGACTGTCCACTGCCTCCTCCCTGCCTCACACAACCTCTTTACATCACTCAGCTGACCAGTTGACCCTCTGCATGTCTGACTTCCTGTGCAACCTTAAGCTCCTCCATTATCATGATTGACATCACTAGACCACACAATGTCAGCCCAGTTTCTGGGGTGGACAGAGGCCCCGGGGCTCCTCTGCCTCTGCACCTGCTCCCTTCCTCGCTGGCTTCTAAGTGACCAGTAGGAAGCACTGGCTAGCAGAAGACCCAGTGTCTGGGGAGGAAGCAGCTGGGTGTGGCCACTGCCCCGTGACCCATGGCAGTGTACCCTGGGCCCGCAGATTCCCTCACTTGAGGCCAGGGCTACTGACCACCCATTTGCACAGTGACAATGCATCTCAAATTTTTTTGACTCTTTGGTGAGGGGGCTTTTCATATTTCTTTTCCTAATCTGTTTCCTCCATGAATCTAGTACCACAGAGACCCAGGGGACCTGTTGCGTCGTGTTTATGCTTGTGCTTCACACACAACAAGAGTGACACGGGCCTCCTGTCCTAGGAGGCAGCCTTCGCCCCTTGCAGGGGTGTCACGGATCCCGCAGAGAAGGCCTGAGCTCAGGTGCTGGGACGCCTGCCTCCTGGCCTCTCCCAGGCAGAGGGAGGCCCAGTGCTTGACTCTTCTCCCCAGGGTCTCCCGACTAGCATTCTCATTCCCTTATTGAACCCTCAACTACTTTTTCTTCCTGGTGGAGCTTCAGCGACTGTGCCTAGACCACAGTACAGGAATGTTCTGGAATGTTCTGGAAGTGAGGAGAGTTGGGAGTCATCCTTAGAGCCCCACACGGATGGCCCCTCTCAAGGCTGGCCGCCCTGCAGTCCTGGAGCCCAGCTGTGAGGGCCATGGCTCCCCTGGGCAGGGAAACCTGTCGGATTCCATTCCTTCCAGGGCCCACTCTGGATGTGTGCCTTCCCTGTGGCCCCTGAGGGTGGTTCTCGGCATCTTTTCCTCACGGGGAACCTCTGCTCTCATGCTGGACTCCTAGTCTTGACAAGGTCACCAGCTCACTCTGATGACTGGGAAGCCCTTCGCTGCCCACAAGCCATCATCTGCCTCTCTTCTGGTCCTACCAGCCTCTCTGTTTTCTCTCTGTAATCAGCCCACTAATGGGCTCCCCTGAAACCAAAGGTCCACTCACTGGATTTGCTGGGGCCTTGGAGCAGTTGGGAGCTTCCTGGGGTGACAGCGGGAGAGGGCACCCCTGGTGGCCACGCTCGGCCTCGCCCCCGGGAGGCAGCAATTCGCTCTGGCCCAGCCTTGCACACCTCTCTCAGCCAGGGCCGGCCTTGCAGGCAGTTAGGGGTGCGCAGCTTTAGCAGGCAGTTCCCCGGGGTGCCCAGCACCTCGGTTACTTGAGAGAACCCTTGGCCAGCCCGTCCCTGTCCTAGTGACCAGCCCCATGCAAGACTCCCCTGAGTTCCACAAAGCAACTTTTTTCATATTTTTCCACGTCTCCCCTGCTGATCTTATGACCATGAGGGGTGGACATGCCTCATCTACTTCTCAGCAGCCTGACCCAGCCATATTCCCTGCCCAGTGGCTGTGCTGACCTCATCCCACAAGCAACCCCACCACGCTCTGGGTGGGGCTGGATGCTCCCAGCCCCCCGCAATCCCTCCAGGGAGTCACAGCCCAGCCAGTCACTGACACTCGGGACCCTTGAGGGTCTTAAAATACTAAGGTTCTTGCAGGATTTTCAACTATGTGGGTCATACCTGCCAGTACGTGCTGTTTTAGAAATTAAAACAGATGTTGGAGAATATTACATTTATCTTAAAAGCAACAGTTAAAAACTCATAACATAGTGACAGTATTTATGGAAATCTAATAACGTTTTCCTAAAATAAAAATATCAAAATTCAATGAGAAGGATGGTGTTACTTTACGTTTCTGTGCATCGCTGTAATATCTGGCTTAGTAGAAAACGCCCGGTTCTCAGATGCACTTCCACATGCCATTGGATGCAGTCTGTCACTCTGGTTGAGAGAAATCTGGAAATGCAATAATCACAGGACAGGGCAGGGGAGGATCCTGCGGGTCTCCAAAAGGGTCTAAGGACCCTGGGGGTCCCAGAACACCACATGGGGATCTGGGTCTCCAAGAGAAGCAGAGAACAGGGGCCTCACCTGTCCTGGATAACGACTGCTCTGGTTGGCAGGAAAGCCAGCGTCCACCTGGGAAGAGAGCCATCCTCAGACACAGGGGTATGCATGGACGTCACCCCTGAGGTCTCACCAACTCTGGAAAGCTCGCCTGTCCCAGACATCCAGGACTGCATCCAGCAAGAGCTGATCCCATGGATGCAAAGTCACACCAGAGCTAATTAATAAGGAGAGCAGCAGCCACGATTTGGGGGCAGACTGGGGGGAGGCTTTATGCTGAGTGAGACTCTGCAGCCCACTTCACACCCGTTATCTAGGACCCTCCTCTGAGGAGTCCGCCATGCTGTCATCATCTCTATTTTAGAGACAGTGAAACTGGGACCCAGAGAGGCAGAATCACTGTTTACTAATTCATATAATTTTCCCTACAGCCTTCAATACATTGACTGTGCCCATTTTACAGAAGAAGAAATTCCAGCAACTCCAGAGGCTGAGGCAGGAGGATCTGGAGTTCAAGACCAACCTCAGCCACTTAGCAAGGCCCTAAGCAACTTAGCAAGACCCTGTCTCAAAATTTAGAGAGAGGTTAACGAACATGCCTAAGGCCACGCCATACATGTAGTATTGGGTGAGGATCAAATAGCTGTCTGTGCACACTTTTTAAATCATGGTATCTGCATGAAAAAGTCTGGAAAAATGGATACCAAACCCCATTAGCAGTGGTTACTTGCCAAGTTGAGAAGACAGCTATATCTGGCCTTGGTGACCGGTTTATTGTAAAGTTGAAATTTTAAATCAAAAAAATAAAATAAATTAAAAAAAAAAAATCTTTGCTTGCCAACCTGTGGAACAGGTTCTGGACATATATGTGTGAAGTGGGAGGGAAAGAAACTTCCAGAAAGCCACAGGAGGGGTGGGGGAGCCAGCATTCCCTGGGCATAGCAGGCTGGAGAGCCAGGTGGTGCTGGCGTGGCAGGTAGCTGCCTCTGTCCCAGGATCCTCCAGGTGAGCACTGACAGGTGGGGGCCTTAGGGGCACCCCCCAAAATGCTCTGCAGGTGCATCCAGTCCTGGAGCCACTGGGGTCCTTGTTCGGTCCTCCTGGCACTACCCAGCGAGTGTGAACACCCCGCCCCAGCCCCCTGAGTTCACAGGACGGGAGATTCTCATTTTCACCCAGGGGACAGCCTGTCTGTTGGTGGCTGGGAGTCTCCTTCTATTTTTTTTCCTGAATGATAATTCTCCCCCCATTTTTTTTTTTTTTTGTAGCCAAAAATCACCCAGGCAGAAAATTATGCAGTGAAAGGGAAGGGAAGATAATTTCCGCGGGTTGCAACATTCTCACTTGTCATCCATCGGCAGGAGAAGCAGAGAGGTGGCGTGAGGTGCAGGTAGGGAAAGAGCGGACTCAGATCCATCACTGTCCCCTGCCTCCCTGGGGGGCCATGAGGGCAGAGGAGGCCTGGGTCATCCCATGGGGGACTTTTCCACTCCCTGCTCGGGGGCCTCAGATTCCCCTCCCAGAGCTCCCTCCTCTGGTGCTGCCTGCAGCCCCCACACCCTGGCCCAGGACAGAACAGACGGGAATAGGCTGCAGAGCTGGGCCAGGACAGTGGGAGATGCAGGAGCAGCCTCAGTGGTCACCAAGGCAGAGGCCTGTGGACCAGTGGTCCGAGCAAGCCCAGGTCCTGATCCCTGTGCAGCACCCAGTGGGACAAGGGCAGCTCACAAGTGGCCTCCTGCCCAGGCCTCTTTCCCATCTGCACAAAGCAGGTGCTGTCACCTCATCAGGCTGCTGGGAGGATTAGAGGTTCCTCGGGTGACCTGCCCAGGAGGGGACCCCAGGTGCTCCATGCTCTTTCCACTAAGGGCTTCATGTCAACACTTTGGGTTTTGCAGCCAGGTGGTCTTCGAGGCAGCCCCCCATTGCAGCAGAGTTGAGTAAACCAATGGTGTCACCTGTGCCCACAACGCTGATTTACAAAGACAAGTGGTGGGTGGGATTTAGCCACAGCGTGTGGACCACTGGTCTAACAGAGCCATAGCATGAGCAAGTCACCCAGATCCACATTCTGGGAGGCCAGCCTCACCCCTCTGGGTGCTTCAGCATTGGACTCTGGGAAAGGAGTGAAGCAGAAATGGGACAGGAAGAAGGGGTGCCATCTGCAGGAGCTGAGCCCAGGGAAGGTCTGAGTGGCATCAATACTTGGGGACCACACAGACTGAACGTGAGTCATGGCCCTGCAGGGTCTAGTTGTGGGGCTCCAGCATGTTCTATGAACTCTCTGAGCCTCCGTTTTCTTGTCTATGAAATGGGGATGAGAATGGCACTTTCTCATCTGCTTTTTGTGAAGGTGACATGAAATGGCAGGTACGACACTGTTAGCCTGCGGCACTTGGCCCCCGTTAAGAGATTACTCGCTATTGTCATTATTGGGGTTGATAGTTTCACTCAAACTCCTGTCACTTGTCAACAGGTGCAGTCCTCTGTCATGAGGAGAGGCTTCCCACCTTTGCTTTTCATCACAGGTGGGAGACGCATTGGGCAGAGAGACCTGGTGAGCCGTATGCGTCTCTTCCTGCTGCTGTAACACATGACCACGAGTTTTGTGGCTTTGCACCACACACGTTGATTCTCCTGCAGTTCCCCTGGTCAAGGCATTGCCAGGGTGGGCACCCCATGGAGGTTCCAGGGGAATCCATTTCTGTGCCTTTTCCAGTGGCCGCAGGCTACCCACATCCCCGGGCTCTTGGTCCCAGCCTCAATTCTGGAGATCTGATCTCTCTCTCTCTCTGCCTCTGTCCCCAGGTCTCCTTTCTGAGTCTGACTTCCTCTTGTAAGGACCCTTGGAATTTTGATGCACTCAGAGAAACCAAGATGGTCACCCCACATCAAGTTTCTCAAAATCACATCTGCAAAGTTTCTGCCACCTCGGGCGAGAGATTCCCGGGTCCTGGGGGTCAGGATGTGGCCACTGGCGGAAGGCATTATTGAGCCTAGCTCACGTGCTCAGCCTGGACTGCAGAAAGGTGCCCGATCCACAGGATGTTAGGTTCAGTGGGTGGTTTACAAACCACTCAAAATAGTGACCACTGATTCTGTTTTCCACCCTGTGAGTTGACCAGTGAGACTCTGGAGGGGGCCAGTGGGCTGGGTCTGGCTGGGCTGGCCGGTGTGTCTGCAGGCAGCTGGCCAGCTGGACGGTGGCTGGGTGATCCCAGCCTCACTCGCATGCCTGGCTGGCTGACAGCAGGGCCACCGGGGAGATGGGGCCGAGGGACTCTTCTCCAAGCCAGCTCAGGCTTTGTCACTTGTGGGCATCAGAAGCTGCAAGGACACTTATGGATGTGGCAACATCAGACAGGGGGACGCTGAGGCCTAGGGTCAGCCTTGAGGTGGTTGAGTGAACTGGAGGGAGAAGCACTTGTCTGGGAGGGCAGGGAGCAGGCCATCAGCCCAGCCTTCATTCCGAGAGTCGGATGCCGTGGTCCCTCCTGGAGCCAGTTCATCAGGGTCCCCAGAGCTGCCCTCTTTCCTCCCTGTCCCACAGAAAGGAGTGGTGATGGTCTGTGTGGGCTGCCATAACAGAGCACCACTTACGGGGTGGTTTATAAACCACTGGAATTCATTGCCCACCCTGCTGGAGGCTGCAAAGCCCAAAGTCAAGCTGCCCTCAGAGTCGGTGTCTGGTGCAGCTGCTTCCTGGTTCATGAATGGCCCCTTCCAACTGTGTCTCCACATATTGTGATGGACAAGAGGACTCTGGGGTTCCTTTTATAAGGGCACTAACCCGCTTCCAGACAGCCCCACCCTCACGACCTCATCACCCCAAAGCCCCTGCCTCCTGAGGCCGCCCCATTAGAGGTTAGGATTTCAGCACTGGAACACGAACATTTGGGCCTTCGCAGGCAGCAAGGGTGGGGCTGAGTGAAGAAAGGGCTGGGGCTGTCAGAGAAGGCTCCCTTCTTTTTTCCCCCTCCCTGGTGACTAAAGAATATTTCTGTAATATTGTTGGGGAGGGGGTCTTTGCACAGGATTGGAGCTCCCCTCTCCGGGAGAATTTCCATCTTGATAGAAGCTGCTGTGGTGGTCATTCAGCCAGATGAAAGATGGGGGCTGGGGCTCTATCTCCTCCTTGAATATGAGTGGGCTCCCAACTCTGTCATAACCAAGAATGTGGAGTAGGTGATGCTCTGTGGTCACATGCAGGGGTCCCTGAGCACCTGTCTGGGAAGTCCAGTGACCACAGTCCATGATGCTGAAGAGGCTATGGGTCGATGTTTCCATCAGCAGAACAGAAAGCAGATCACCTGCCAGCCACGAGTGAGCCAGGCTTAGTCCAGCCCTGCCAAGCCCCAGTCTGTGACTGCCACCTCATGCCAGAGCCCCAAGGGAGAATGACCCACATGGGCACTTCCCAGATTCTGAGCTCACAAAACCCTGAATAAACTTCAATGGGTGTTTTAAGCCACTAAGGGTTGGGGGATTTCTTACCCAGCAATAGGGACCAGCTCATGTTCCCAAACCGAGCTATGCAGAGGTCGCATGTGGGAATTTGAAAAAAAAAAAAAAGCTGATACCTGGGGTTCACCCCCAACCTTTGTCAATCCACATCTTCTGTGGATAACGTGTGAGAAGCTATATCGATGAGCTGCCCATGAAGGTGAGAGGCAGAGTGAGGTCCGGAAGTTGAGGCTGTGGGAAGACTCCACTCTTTGAGCCTCCATCCCCTGAGGGCAGAGCTGGAGTAGGCTGAAAATCAAAGAGGATGATCTGGAAGAAGTCTCCAGTGAGTTCAGAGCCCTGGGAATCAGAACTGAAGGAACAGAGTGGGTTCTAGTGCCAGTGTCCTGGCTACAGTGTGGGACTCCACCATTGTCACTGTGAATGAGTGAGGGGTGAGTATACTGACACATTGACTGTGGACCAAGATACAGCTGCATCCTGACCCCTGGGACCTGGAAGGTGACCTTATCTGGAGACAGGGTCTTCACAGATATAATTAAGGATTGCAAGATGAGATCATCCCAGGGGTAAGTGGTCCCCAAATCCAGTGACAAAGAAAGAGAGAAGACACCAGATGAGGGAGAGGCCAGGTGCAGACAGTGCAGAGGGTTCAGGTGCACGATCACAGATCGAGGAGCATCCAGGCCACAGGGACCTGGAAGAGACAAGGGCACATTCTCTCCAGAGCCTTTGGAGGCTATGTGGTCCTGAGGACACCTTGGTTTTGGACTGGCAGCATCAGGAGCTATGAGACATCAAGTCACAGCAACATACACAGTGCCTGTGACTTCCGCCAAGCTGAGAGCAGGCTTCTTCAAATGGGTCCATCTCCCTTGAGGCTCCCACGAGGCCCAGAGCCTGACCTTCAGTCCTAACTCCTGGGTGGTATTTCCAGAGTGCAATTTCTGTGGCAGGAGCCAGGCCAGACACAAAGTCCTGCAGGCCCAGGACCCAGAGTCTGGAAGGGGACACAGACCAGTACAAGGACTGGTGGGTCCACTCTGAAGAGGCAGGACGATTCAGCTCTTACTCCCCTGTGCTCCAGGGCCTGCCCGAGCTCGGCTTCTGGCTCTCTCATTCCCTGTGTGACCCTGGGAAGTCACACGGCCCTTCTGTGCTTCTGTTCCCCCATCTCTAAATTAGGGACAATACCCATGCCTGCTGCAGAGGGTGGAGTCTGTGCAGATTAATTGAGGAAATTCCAGAAAGTATCAAGCACCAGGTGGGGCACAGAGCAAGGCTGGCATTGGTGGACGGGAGCGTCCAGGCCTGGAACAGCCTGGTGGAGGCCAGGGAAGAGGACAACAGCAGCTTTGGGTGACAGACGGCTCTGTCAGGCCAGAGCTGGAGAACACAGGGTCCCAACCTAGTCTGGGTCACAGTCCGAGTCAGGAAACCCATCATCAAACAGTTGCACACACCTACCAAATTCCATCCTGGCCTTCCAGGGAGTCTGGGTGTGGTGTTTCCGAGCTGGGCCCTGCAGATATGGGGCCAGTGATCCTTGTGGTGGGGCTGTCCTGTGCCTGGCAGAGGGTGTAGCTCTACCCCAGCCCCACCCACTGGGTGAGAACCGTGCCCTGAAGCATCTTCAGGCGGTCTGATGCAGCTGCCTAGGCAGGGGCAGGGGTCCTGGACCAGAGACCTGCTCACTGACGGGTACACGCAGAGAACTTGCTAGAGACCAGCCCCAGGTTCCTGCAGGGCTGTGGGCTTGGGGCTGGCATCCTCTTCCCCCTGTGTGAGGCTAGGGTCAAGGAGGACTCCAGCTATCCACCTTTGCCTCTGCAGGTCCTGGTCTTCCTGGGTTGGCCCCAGGACCATGTGGGAGAAAAGCAGTGGGGTGAGGACACAGCCTTCCTCAGCCACACCTGACCCATGTGCAAGGCCCCAGCAGCCAGCTGTGGTCATTGCCGCCCAGCTCAGGACACCTGACTTTGCTCTGCAGCCCAGGGGCTGGCAGAGGTCTGCCCATCATCACCCCTGCCCTCTCTCTTCCCAGGGAAGAGAGGGCCCCCAGCACCCCTGCCCTCTCTCTTCGCAGATGCAGGGGGGGCCCATAGCCCCTGCCCCCTCTCAGCCTCTGCTTCCCAGAACCCACTTGGCCCAGGTGGCCAGGTGGCACCAGGACGCTGCGTCCGCACACCCTTCCCCAGCTCTGCGCCGTTCAGAGGCCTCGGAGCCCCTGGCCGAATCGCGGCCTGTTGCTGACAGCTCTGACATTCTAGGTTTTACGACTTAGGGACACTTGATGTGAGCCAGGGCACATTTTAGGGGGTGTCATGAACCAGGCGATGATGGGTTTTACGGATTCCTCCAAGAGTCCGGCGTGAAAAGGGAACAGACTCTGGCCCCATGTTCTGATTCAGGTCCCCACACAGCCAGAGGAGCATCTCCAGGTTCTGTGACTTTTTCATCTGAGGTACCAAGGGGCCATCCCTGTCCCCGTTTTATAGACAAGGGAATAAACGTAAGCTAAAGGCAGGGACCGGGTCAGCGGGGTCGGCTGGGCAAACTCAGGCAGACCTCTCGCCCCTGCTGAGCTGTGTCTGCACAGCGAGGTGGCGGGTCCCTGGCGAGCGTCACTGACTGCCTATAGTGGGCTCCATGCTCAGGACTGGGGGTCAGTGCTGGATAGACAGGGAGAGGGCCATGTGGCTAGGGGTATGTATTTTTCAAGGAAAGGGGGACAGGCCTCAGCAGGCTGGTGAGTAGACCCTTTCAGATGGGCTGAGGGCCATGCTGACCACGGTAGCAGAGGCGAGGGTGGGCCCTGATAGAGTGACGGGAGACGTTGAGCCTGGGACCTCAGAAGGGCCGGCCCCAATTCCCAGTCCCCTGCTGTCCCTCAAGCATTCATGACCCACCAGCTGTGTCAGTCCAGTGGCCCCCAAGAGGAATGGGGCCTGGGAGGTGGAAATCTTTTCTCCAATTTTCTTATTAAGATGTGACTGGCCACCCAAGACGGTGTGTATTCTGGAGGCACAACCTGGCAATTCCATACAGAGGCACTGCCAAATGACCACACCGCCAGGTTCATGATTCAGTCGCCCCCTGACTCCAGGCACGGAGCTCTGTGAGAACTGGTCCCCACCTACCCCCCAACTCAGCTCTCCTGGCAGAGAATAGATTTTCCCTCAGAGCCTCCTGAAGTGGTGAGTATACTGACACATTGACTTTGGACCTGTTCCTCCCACACCATGAGAGCATACATTTCTGTTACATTAGGCTGCCCATTTGTGGTATTTTGTTATGGAAGCCCTAGGAAATGGACATAAGGGAAGAGTCTGGCCAGTGGCGGACGCCCCATCCACCCCAAGAGGCAGTGACAGGCTGTGCAGGACACAGGTGCAGTGGCTTTGCATGCTAGTCAGCTTCCTCCACCTGGGAACCCAGTGGGGGCTTCCCAGCTTCCACCCATTTTGCAGGTGGAGAAACAGAAGCAAATGTCAGGGAGCATGTGCCCAGGGTGGGGCAGGGACATGCAGGTGACCTCCTGTCTCCAGCTGGCGGTTCTCACTGCTGGAGGCCTGTCAAGTGCCAGGCTCCGTGCCCGTGGCTGCATCCACTTCATCCTCCACAGCACTCTATGGGTAAGTCCAGAAGTCGCTGTTGCCATTTCTACTGTGTATGTGAAGCATGTGCAAACAGTGATGGCAACGAGGAGACCCTCACCTGGCTCTGCAGCAGTCCTTACTGGCTTTGGAACACACACTGTCTTCCTCTCCAAACTTCTGTATCCATCTCTGATTGATCCCTGGATCCCACCTTCAGCAGAGTGCCTGGCAGATGTAGGTGTGCCTGTACCTGAGCTGATCTGCACGCCCTCCTGCATGTGGCATGGCCCAGTGACCAGGGGAGGACCTGGGATACACCTCCCTCCCGTGACTGCTGCAGCTGAACTGAGTTCTCAGGCCCTGGGCACTGTGGGGCAGAGCCTAGGAATGCTATTTGGCTGGAATGACATGCTCCCTCCTGCCAAGGCAGCGAGGAGGAGGTGGCCCAGGATCCACTCCAGTGGCACCTTGATGGACCTGTACATCACCCGGCGTGGATGCATCCACTCTGAGGAGTATCGAACTGGGCGCAGCAGACGGCACCATGCTGATGGCCCACTGGTGCATCCCCTCCACCGCGGCCCAGGAACAGCGCCCCGGGGACGCTGTGGCAGAGCCCAACCCGGCTCTTCCCTGACAGGGATCGGCTCCTGCTTAGGGATCAGGTCTCTTTTTGTGGACTCTGCTGCCCTGGACCCAGGCAGGAGGGGCGGTGGACAGATAGCAGGAGAGAGCAGGACATTTATAGTTCTGATGAGCTGATAGGGGACCCGGTGGAGGCTGGCAGGGGCAGCAGACGGGTCGGCACGGTTGACAGTACTTGGGGTCGATAGGATCTAGATGGCTCAGAGACAGATGGCTGTAGAGGCAGTGGCCACACCACGGAGGGCCCAGGTGGCAGGTAGGGAACATGCTGGGCAGTACGGGCACCTGGCATGGTGGTGGAGGGTGGGGGCTTTAGGGTGGGAGTTCATTAAATATGCAGTGGGAACAGAGGGGTCAGAGGTGACGGGGGAGGAGGAAGAGCCGGCGCCAGCTCTCACCATCTGTCCTGGCCTCTGTTTCTACCTCCCTGGCAACCTGCACCCTCGTCTTGCTCCTGTCCTGCCTCTGCGAGACCCTCTGCCCCTGCCCTTCCTTCTTCCTTCCTCTCCCTCCTTCCCATCCCTCTCTCCTGCTGTCACTCAGGAGGGTCTTTCTGTCCTGTTTCTCCTCTCCCACCCCTCCCCCTTCTCTGTGACATACAGGACAGCTGTCAGGACACGTCCTAGGAGCTTTACATCTGTCTGCATCCATTCAGTCCTCACACGACCCTGGGGGACAGCCATCACCTCCCAGCCTGGTCACTCTCCAGGAGCCTATTTGTATTGAGACCCCAGATGCCAACTCTCTGTTTTCTGACTTGGAGTATGTCATGGTTGTTAATGGCAACAGTGACCTATGGGTATTTCCTCTTTGCTAGTGCTTTATGTCATTGCCAGTGTCCTCCAAGGACCCCCTGGGAAGCAAACACTGTTGCCCCCACTTTGAAGCTGAGACCCAGCTCAAAGTGACCAGTGGTAAGATAGAGTGGGACTGGACACTGTCCCTCTGAGCCTTTGCAGGAGGGAGGCTGGTGCTCAGTGAGGGCCAGGACGAGGTTCCTGGAAGCATCTCTCTGGGGACTTACTCAGGGCTTGGCCTGGACAGCTCTCCCCTTCTCTCTGGCTCTAACCTCGGTTTCCCTCTTCCCTCTCAACAGCTCCCATCTTTCTCCTCTCCCTTCTTGTCTCCCATCTCCCACCCTTTCACCACCTCTGACTCAGCTTCACCCCTCATGGGCACCATCTTGGCCATCTCAGTGGCCCTCAAAGACCAAGGCCTCAGTCGTGGGAATGTCAGTCATGCTGTGATCATCGCCCACACACAGGTCTTCTCTAATGAAACCCCCAATTCTGAGTAACTGACATTCCCACTCTGGGAACTTCCCATTCTCTCATCCTCTGATGCGGAAGGTGCCTGGTGGCCATGTTGGGGCCAGGGGACTCTGCCTCCCAGGCTACTTGGATCAGGTTAATCACTGACCCGAGGCGGGCCAATCAGATCCTCTCTTTCACAGGTTTGGGAAACCTGTGAAATTTAAAACAATTTTTAAAAGCATTGTCACCTAAAATACTTCTATTATTTTTAAATTATGTAAATAATTACATGCTGATTGTAAGAAAAAGAAATCAAGGCAATACAAAAAAAATACATGGACTGGACCCCACATCCCACTGCAGCCACATGGAGGGGACCATTCATTCTCGTTCCTCTCCGCAAACTCATGCCCGCGAACACATGTCATTGTACGTAGATCTCATTTGAAGTGACTGGATGCATCACACACAAGCTGTTTCTAACCCCATCAGCATTTTCCTTGCCATGGAGAACAGGGTTTCCTTCTTTCCTCCAGCTGCCCTCCCTGGCCTCCCTGGCCTTTGCCCCTCTTCTGTCCCTCACCCTCGCCCACCCGCTACCTAGCCCTAGTAACCAGCTTGTAATCTGGTGCATTTCCTCCTGTATGAGCTAAACTGTGGTTCCTAAATGAGGTCCATGCAAGACCTTGAATGTGCCTTCAGTGGAGTGGGATCCTGGAATGCCAGGGGGGCCTAACATGGGGACGTCATCTGGAGCATCTCACTGTCCCCAAATTTATTTTTTTCCTCCCTAAGTTGCTTAGACTGGCCTTGAACTTGAGAGCCTCCTGCCTCGGTCTCCTGAGCAGCTGGGATTATATGTGTGCCACCACCATGCCCAGCAGTGATGCCAATTTCACCAGGAGGCTCCTTCTGAAAGGGAAGCAGGAGTCCAAGTTAGGGGAGGAGGTCAGGCGATCGTGGAGGAGACTGGAGGCTGGAGCCTTGAGCCCGTGGAGTCCAAGGCTGCCTCCAGGGGCTAGTGGGGCAGGACATGGACCTTCCCCTGGAGCCTCCAGGTGCAGCCAACCCTGTGAGCATCCTGATTCAACCCTGTGAGACTCAGTGTAGGTTTCTGACCTCCAGGGCCATCAGAGAAAGAGGTATAGTTTTCCCCACCATGTGAGAATTTTTCACAGCAACAGTGAAAACATACCAATTTGGGACCAGGAGTGGGATGCCACTGTAGCAAAGAGCTCAAAACATGAAAGGACCATGGAGTCGGGGGGTGGGCAGGATTTGGAAGAATTCTGGGGCACATGATTGCCTGTAACTGACCATTGGTAGGAATGGGGTGTGGAAGGTCCTGCCCATGGAAACGGGAAGCACACCCGAGGAAGCACAGGTCACCACAGAGATGCCTAAGTCAGCACACACAGGTCACAGTAGCCATGGGAAAGCTAGAGATGCGGCCAACGAGGCCCAGGAGAAATGGGGAACATGGGTTTGGAAAGTCAGGAAAGAGGGTTCTTGCCCCCAGTGGCCAAAGCCCAGGGGAATTGTATTCTGCAGTTATGCAGCAGAACTTACCAGCGATGCACTCTCCTACTTCAGCTAGTGTGCGAGCTGTGCCCTGGATGCTTCTTGCTACTTATAGTAAAAGGTGAGAGGAGAGAGAGATCAAAGGATTGGTTGATTAATTGATTGATTGATTGATTGATTGATTCAGAGAACTGTTAAGCAAAAGGGAACCAAGACTTGAAGGCGTGGGGAAGTCTCAGCCTGTCCAGATTGCAGAAGGTGCTGGGGCTGTGGCCAGTTCACTGAGAGGACCTGTGTTCTGGAGAGAAGGCCAGGGGTATGGCTAGAAAGTAGTTTCCAAGTGCCCAAGAATGGCCCAGAAGTCACAGTGCCAGTCACACAGAGGGCTGTTTGAAGGAATGCGGGTGGGACTTGCTGACCCCTTTGCCCATCTCAGCGGGAACCAGGACCAGCCCCAGGGATGATCTGTGGAGGAGCCTCTTGTCTGATGGAGTGGGGTCCCATGATATACGTAGGAAAACCACACAGTTTTTGAGATCATGAGATCAGCAGAAACGAACTAATGCGATCACTTTGAACCAAAAAGGAAGAGAGAGGATGAAAAGGAAAGAAGCTATTCTGAGTCTCAGACTTCTAGAGGCAGGAGATAGATCTGTAAAACTACTCAGGTCAAACCATGTGCTGTCCTTCTTCATATAAGAAAGGAGATCCAAAGGAGAGGCAGAGGACTCAGATGGTGGTAGCAATAGGCAACTAATACAGCTGCTAGGCCCTTGTCCCTATTCTATCACTGCATTAAATTCTTCATTGCTGATGATGTAAATGATGTACAGGTAAACTTGGCAGCTGTGGTGTGGCCATATCAAGGAAGGTAACTGGCAGGGAGAAGCCAGGGGTGAAAGAGAGACAGAAGGGGGTGGGTGGGAAGGTCTAGGAGACAGAAAAGGTGGCTCAGGCCATGGGGTCCTGACACAAGCTCCTTCCATCCAACAGAAATCGAAAGTCCCTGCTCCTGTCTGTGGGATTGCCGTGCATGCCTCACTGTCCCGCTGCAAGAATTCTGCCTCTTCCCTTTGCAGAGTTCTCTTCCAGAATTTCTGGGAAGATGTTCTGGCAGCAGGTCTCCTGATCTGCAAAGCTGGAGCCGTGTGAGCAGGTGGCATCTGCTTCTGTCTGTCCCACCCAGGACAGCCTAGAGCTCTGCAGAGCTGACCAGAGGAGGCTGACAGAGGACAGGAAGTTCCCCCCACCAGCCTCCCTACCCTAAGGCTTCCACGGCACCCCCAACCTTTTATGGCTATCCTATGGAGGAGGGTTGATCAGACCTGTGTGACCTTGGGTAAGATACTTTCTTCATTTATGAAAGAGGAATTATAATTGTGTCTATCTTGAGATTGCTGTGAGGTTAATTAATAAACTAGCAATATGTTTTATAAGTGCTTAACATAGTACCTGGCACAGAGGAAGGGCTCAATAAATATTAGCAGTAATAATGACACTGATATTGGACCTGGGCGTTGGTGGCATTTCCACGCAGCTGGCACCCAGCAGAAGTTCTTATTAACCAACAACAAAGGGCTAGTGAACATTCAGCATAGGTTTAACCCCAAGCCCTCTTAAGAAGGGAACACAGGAGATGCCTGGCCCTTCTAGAGGCACACAAGTCGGCAGGTGACAATTGTAAGATGGAATTGGCTCTTTCCACTGACCTGACATCTTCTGTTCCTTCAAATCAGGGGACTTCCACTCCTGGCTGCCCACTGAGACCCCCCTGGGACTTTGGAAACAGGGCCAGGGCCAACGGAAGCTGACTCTCCCTGGGTGGGCTCGTCCATGGTTATCTTCTAAAACTGCCCAGGTTGGGTTGCCAGGTGACCAACAGAGTTGAGTTTACATTTTAGACAAATGAATGCAATTTCTTTATTACACGTATGTCCCAAAGTTTTGCATAGATTTACTTACACCAGAAATATGTGTGCATTATCTATATTGTGGTTGCAGTTGATTTTCTCCCCTTTCTTGGGGCAGGTATTGGGGATTGATCCCACGGATGCTGTACCACTGAATTACACCCCAGCCCTTTCCTATGTTTTAATTTTGAGACAGGTCTCACTAATTAAAGTTGCTGAAGCTGGCCTCCAACTTGCCATCCTCCTGTCTGAGCCTCCCAAGGAGCTGGGATTACCGGCGTGGGCTGCCACATCCAGCTTTCTCACCACTTTTATGGTCATTTCAGGGCACAACGTTCTCAGATCACTCCCTCCAGGAGGAATGGGGCTGTGGTTCCAAGCCTGGCCTTGAACATCTTGCCTCTGCCACACCCATGATGGCCTCTTGGTCGTGGCCAGTTACCTTCCTCCCCTAAATGGCACTTCCTGTGCCGTGAGCCTGACCCCTCTTGGTACAATTTACAACAGTTTGGTGAAGTTGGGCTAAACTTCACCAGGCCAGGGAGCGTCCCACTTGTCATGCAGGTCATGAGTCTGAGTCCTCCCTGGGAGAGGCCTCCTTGGCCCCATGGGTGCCATGAGTCAGATGTTCCTTCCAGCTGTGTATGGCACCGCACTCTCAGCCTGCTCTTGTCACTGGCATGGATGATGTTGGCCTGTCGGTGCTCTGTCTGACCTTGCTGGAATGCCAGCCCCTTATGGGCAGGGATCCAACCTGCATAGTGTAGACTGGATCCCCAGTGCCAAGAGGGGGTCTGGCACACAGTGGGGTGCTCAGTGGGTGTTTGTTAAGTCAATAAATGAATGAGTGCCTTTGTTGGATGGGTGGGTGGATGGATGGATGAATGGAGGGAGGGACGAATGGATGATGGATGGGTGGACAGATGGGTGGATGGGTGGATGATGGATGGAGGGATGGACAGATGGGTGGTGGATGGATGAATGGACAGATGAATGGATGGATGGATGGATGGTGGGTGGTGGATGGACGGATGGATGGACAGATGGGTGGACAGATGGATGGACAGATGGGTGGATGGATGGATGGACAGATGGGTGGTGGATGGATGGATGGATGGACAGATGGATGGATGGGTTATGGATGAATAGCTGGACAGATGGATGGATAGATAGGTGGGTGGATGAATTGGGTGAATGGATGGATAAATGGATGGATCATGGATGGATGAATTGATGGGTGGATGGATGGATCATGGATGGAGAGATAGGTGGATGATGAATGGATGGATAGACAGATGGGTGGATGATGAATGGATGGTTGGATGATGAATGGATGGATGGTGGATGGATAATGGCTATATGGATAAAGGGATGGATGGATGGATAATGGATTTAGGGATAAATTAATGAATACATGGATGGATGAAGATAGACAGAAGGATGGATGGATGGATTAATGGAGGATTTTAAGCAGCCAGAAGGGTGGGGAAGGACTCACTTTACTATACCTTGATCCTCCAAAGGAAAGTCCCCAATGTAAATAAAACCAGTTTAAAACATCATCCCCAACACAACAGAAACAAAGCAAGTCACGTTATGAAAGAAGAAAATCTAACCAACAAACAAAACCATCACTCACCTGGCAACAGTGGCTTGTCTTGATAGAAAACATGGCAGCCAGCCCCTCCTCTGGTCTGCATTCCTCCCCTGGGGGTAGGTCAGGGCTTCCCTGTGGTTTTGAAGACTGACCCTGAGCCTCTCTTTGCAGACTCTGCTGGATCCAGGGGAAGTCCTACCAGTCGCTGGTCACCTGGCTCTCATGGCCCTGAGCCAAGACCATCATCAGCCCACAGAACATTCTTGTGCAAATTACAGAGAAGCATCCTACTGCCCAGGTGTGCGGCCTCCCAGCAGGCCCCTACCTCCCTGCGTCTCCTTCACGTGGCACTTCTGTGCAGATCCCAAGGCCCATCTGCACATGGCAGAACTGGCTTGACGGAGTCACACAGAGGATCAGAGCCATGGGTGGCCTTGCTTCACTTGGGTCCCACTCAATCTCTAGGACTGTCCAGTCATCTCTTAAGCATAGCCCAGCAGGTTGGAGGAAGGCCATCCTCGTCTCCCACGCTGCCAATGCAGGAGTCTTGCAAAGGGCTCTTTGCAAAGAGCATCAACTCTGGCCAGCATGTCACTACCTGGCTCAGTTCCTGGGGGAATGCAGCTGCTGTGTGGGCTCTGGCCAGCAGCTGGGATGCCAGAGGCTTGCACCTGGTGGAGGGTGGCCAGGAGCCCCAGAGGGCAGGGCAACAGTGCCCAGATACAGCTGGTCCTGTGCATCCTCTGCCAGGTCCAAACCCAGCCTTCTGAGCTGGTGCTTCCCCAGGTGTTTCCAGGAAGCACCCCTTAACCCAGGGCCACCTGGGGTTCTTTGGAGCTTGTTTTGATATGCAGGCTTCTGGTATCCTGAACCACACCTGCCGAATCCCCCTCTCTAGGGGAGAAATCTGCACATGAACAAGCTCCCAGAGGGGTCCCAATGCCCAGTGAGGTCTACAAAATGCTGGGGGAGCCATGGAGCTCCATCCATGACACTGCCCAATGTATGCTGGTTGAATGAACCCCTAAAGGAGCCGACCTGTTCCAGGCCTCAGTCTGTGCCTCTGTGGAATGGGAAGCAGACACGGGCCCTTCTAAGCGTGAAGGTAGGCAGCGTGGGAACATTCCATACAAAACAGCATTAGAAACGAGAGGTGCAGAGGTCTGTGGAGGAGAGGGAGTGAGAGACAGAAAGAGAAAAGGAGAGATAGAGAGGGAGAGGGAGAGGGAGAGGTAAAGGATGGGGGAGGTAGAGAGGAAGAGAGGCACGCCTTGTTAATCAGCACCAAGGACAGCAAGACATGGCCAGATTAGCTGATCAGGTGCCGCCAGAGCAGACCTGATGCAGGCTGCTGGGTGTAGGTGGTTTCCTCGGGAGGAAGGGGAAGGAGGAAAGGTGTTAAAGAGCAGTTACTGGCCTGGGAAGCTGGGGCTCCATCCCATGGGACCCTGAAGACTCTCAGAGTTCTCCTCTGCAGGTTGCTGCAGTTGGGAAACCCCTCTCTACATCCCATCCTTGGGTGGCCACCAAGGATCCCTGGAGGTAGCCCGCTGGTGGCATCCCTTGGAGAAAGTGCCCCAGGAGTAACACGGGGTGTCAGGGATGCTGGACGGGGTGGCACCTGACAGCAGAGGGTCATCCAGGTCTGTGCCTGCTGCAGGTGAGTTCTGAGCTTGGCAGGGTGCAGCCTCCTCAGCCTCTTCCCTGTCTCCAATGACCACACCCTGAGCAGACCTGCCCTTCAGAAGCACCCCAAGTCTCCTCCGGCCACCCCACTGTCATGGTCCCCTTAAAAGGTGACCAGATTCAAACCATTGTAATGGTGTTAAGTGACATGTGCTGAACAAAACTGTAGGGAGGGACAAATAGAAGCAAAAGAGAAGGGAAGGAAGGAGGGAGGGAGGGAGGGAGGGAAGGTGGGAAGGAAGGAAGGAGAGAGTTGGAAGTACCTCCAGTTGTGCAGGAAGCTTTCATATCCAATATCTCATTAAAACCACCCCAAGGAATCATTGCAATAGGTAACATTATCCATGTTTTACAAAGACAGGGAAACTGAGCCTCAGAGATATGACACCACTTGCCTAAAATCACACAGCAAAATATCAGGCCAAACCCCTGAACTCCAAAACCTGTGCTGTTTCCCACCTCTTTGCCCGCTGCCCCTCATGACCCTTACTTATGTTGCAGGTGAATGTTGTCAGTCCTCAACTAGATCCCACCACTCAGGGCATTGCTGCAGACCTGCAACCTCAGCATCTGCCAGAGCTCGTTCAAAATGTGGCCTGCCAGGTGCAGTGGTGCATGCCTGTCATCCCAGCTACTTGGGAGGCTGAGGTAGGAGGATGGCAAGTTCAAGACCAACCTTAGCTGTTTAGTGAGATGCTTTCTCAAAATAAATCATATAAAGGGGCCAGGATGTAGCTCCGTGGTAGAGAAACCCTGGGTGCAATCCCAGGACCAAGACAAAAATAGAAATTAAAACAGTGCAGAGCCTGGCCCCAGCTCTACTTAACTGGAATCCACAGTTTAGCAAGATGCCAGGGACTTGTGTGCTCAGGGTTGAGAAGCACTGTCCCCAGTGACCCTGGGGCACAGAGATGACATCTTCCTTTGATCTCGCTTACATTCCACAAGATTGCTTTCTTGATCTGGTGCAAATGCTGAAAAAATGAAGCAAGTGATAAGTTCCTTTGGGTCAGACAGGGACGCTGTGTGGCTGACCGGCTGACCGTGTGTCAGGCACTGGCTGGACCAGTGTGTGCGTCTGGATGTGGCTGGCTGGGGCCGAGCCTGTGCACATGGTCACGTGACTGGGTCTCTGTTGGGAACCAGCTGTGTGCAGTGCATTGCTGGGGACAGATTTGTGAATTTGCTGGTCAGTGACCCAAATTCAGGGCTGGGTGGAGTGGGGAGCACTCGGAGAGATGGATAAGCAATTACAACGATTGTTATCATTAATAATACATCTTGCTAGATGAAGCAGAGGCAAGGAAACTGGGCCTGCTGAGGGACCCAGGCAGTGGCCAGCTGGCCTACACTGCTCACAGGTCCAGCCCTGGGCATTATGGGTCACCTCTCTGCCTTTGGTGCCTGTTGTTTAGCATGTGTGCTCAATCATCCACTATGAGTTGTGTGAACTCAGACAAGTCACTTAAGCTCTCTGGGTCTCAATTTGTTCATCTGCAAAATGATAAAAGTAGTGTACATCTCATGGGGATTTTGAGAGGTCTGAATTTTGACCTTGTACATAGTGATGTTCCTATGTCCACTGTCATTATTTACCTGTCCCTGTTTTTCCCATCTCTGAAACCTGTAGGGCAGCCCACCAGAAGCTCGAGACCTGAAGGTTAAGCTCCTGACCCTCTGAATCACCACGGTAGCATCGCTGATGTCTCACTCTGTACCACACACAACTGGAAGCATCTCTGCCTCTCTGCACCAATCCTCGGCGGGCAGGATTGTGATTCTGTAAATGTGATTCCCATTTTACAGATGCAGAAAAAAGATCAGAGGCGTTGACGAACCTGTCCAGGGTCACATGCTGGCTAGTAGAAGTTGAGACTGGGATTTGAAGCCTACAGTCCCTGTCCCAGCACCTGTCCCCAACCACCCTGGGGACTGTGGTTGAATGAATGACAGAGAGTAAGGGATGGGAAGGGAGGACGGCAGGGGAGCCTGGGAGGAAGAAGGGGTGCAGCTGACCTCGGGCCTGTCAGGGGTGGAGGCGGGGAAGGCACCTGGCCTGGCGCCCAGCAAGAGTTAGGCACCCATTAGCAGGCACAATGACGACCAAACAGGGACCCCGCTCGGCCAAGTGGGGAAACACAGGAGTGGCAGTGGGTTGGACCTGTGCCCGCGGAAAGTGGGACCAGCCCAATCTTGTGAGAAGCCTGAAAGCGAGACCCTCATGGGCCGGGTTCCCTCCCTCATTCCACAGGTGGAGCCCTGCAGGCACCGCAGTGGCAAGTTCACTGCCCATCCTGGGGACGGGTCAGTGTTCTTCAGGACCCCTCAGTGTGGGGGGTGATGAGACTTTCCCACAGGGCCAGGACAGAGGTAGGGTTCCCAGATCCAGCCCCAGCATTAGCGCAGTGCCCCCCGTGGACCTGGCCTGGAAGTGGTTAGCTGGCACCCTCCCCAGCTCCGGTCCTGGACCCCCCTGATCGTGCTCAGGAATGGGAAGAATGCAGTGTGGCTGCCTTCAAGGCAAGAAGGTTTCTGGATGTATCAGTCAAGCTGTGTGGCAGGAATAGCAGCCCCCGATCTCAGTGCCCTACAAGTGGGCGAAGGCTCTCGTCTGGCCAGGCTGTGTGTCCAGTGTGGTTGCTCAGGGCTACTCTCCAGGCTCAGGGCATCAGGCGGATGGAGGCCCCACCCTAAGGAACATCCCTGGTTACTCTGGCAGGGGGCGGGGTGGAGAGTCACACTGCAGGTAGGACTTCCACCTGGCATGCCCGGCTTCCCTGCCCACAGCTCACTGGCCACAGCAACAAGACAGGAGGAGGGCAGTCCTACCCTGTGGCTGCCACACAGACTCGTGGGGCCAGAAGGGCTGCTGTGTGCACAGAGTAACTTTAAGAGCTCGCAGGCCAAGCTGGGGGCAAGGGAGCTGGGTCAGGGCTCAGTCTAGGGCTGGACCAGGTTCAAGGCTCGGTCTATAGCAGAGTTGGTCTTTAGTGTGGGATTAGGGTCTGGGCTCAGCCTGTACCATGGGTAGGGCTTGCTTGGCAACAAGGGTCAGTCTTCAGTATGTGACTGGGGTCAGGACTCAATCTGGGACTATGGTGAAGGATCAGTCTGTAACTGGGATCAGGGCTCAGGACATAATGGTTTAATCTATGACTACTGAGGGCTTAGGCTGTACCAAGAGTTGGTGTACAGAATGTGACTGGGGTCAGGACACAATCTTTGTCAATAGCTGGGGCTTAGTCTGGGATTATGGTGAAGGATCAGTCTAAATGGGATCAGGGCTCAGGTCCTAATGGTTTAATCTATGACTACTGAGGGCTTAGGTTGTATCAAGGGTCAGAGTGTGCAGCTGTGACTGAGATCTGGGCTCAGTCTAAAACTGGGATCAGGGCTCAGACTCTAACAGGGACAGGCTCAATCTGGAGCAACATTCAGGGCTCACTTTAGAGCCAGGATGAAGGTCTAGCCCTAGGCCAGTATCAGAAGTCCCCTGTGACCTTTCAGCACCCACTTCCTAGACTGCCCTGAGGCCCTGCCTCACCCCCAGGACCACATGAGACTCCCTCAAGGGGCCTCGTGTCCCACTCATGGATGCTCTGGACTCAAGAAGAAAGTCCATGGGCCATTCCGTCCATGCCCCTGCCTCTCGCTATGGTCTGTGTCCCCGTATGAAACCTGCAGGTGGTGAAGGTTGCATTCTCCCCCCTCCTTTCTGCAAACTGTCTAGTGGCAGTGTCCTCTCATTGCAGTGAGAGGGGTCAAGTCATCCATTCAATGTTGGTGAAGTGAGCACCTACTATGTGCCAGCTTTGTGGGCTGGAGCCACGAGTAAGTGTGATGGGCCCAGAGCTAGGCTGGGTGGAGCTGTGGGCCAGGAGCAGGTGCCTGGCTGATTCACATAGAGCAGCTGATAGTGGGATGGCCCTGCAGGGACAGGCGTCATTGCCTCTGGGACAAGAGCAGGAAGGAGCAGGCCAAAGATCCAGGAGGCCTCAGTCAGTGCAGGGCCAGGCACAGGGTCAGACTAGCCTCCTGGGAGTGAGCAGAGCCACCGAGGCACAGGCCAGTGCGTGTCAGTGAGAGGAAGCGCCACAGACCAGCAGCCAGCAGCTAAACAACAAGCTCACCACACTGGGCGAGGTCAAGGTCAGGAGTCCCCAGTGAAGGCCTGGAGAGAGAGGCAAGGAGAGGGGCCTCCTGTGGGCTTCATGCCTCCAGGGACCCCCACTGCCCACAGTGGAGTCTGCAAGGGAGACCTCAAGGCCCTGCCCCACTCACGCCTCATCAGGGGCAGGTCCTCAAGCTGCCAGCCTCTCCCCTGTCCCTGCTGCCTCTGCGCCTTCCCTAACGTTGGCCTTCCCACTGTCGCCCTGTCCTACATCCTTCTGTTCCCTCCCCAGCTCCCTGCCCCTCTCTTGGAAATAAGGGCCCCTGCGCTTGTGCCCTGGGATGAGGCACCTGGCCTGCCCTGCTGACCATCGACAGACCTCAGATAGAGATGTGGGTTCTGGTCCATGCAGTTGTGCATGCCTATAATCCCAGCGAATTGGGAGGCTGAGGCAGGAGGATCACAAGTGGAGGCCAGTCTCAGCAACTTAGTGGGAAAGACCTACCTAAAACTAAAAAATAAAAAAGGGCTGGGGATGTAGCTCAGTGGTAAAGTGCCCTGGGTTCAATCCTAAGTACGAGAAAGGAAGAAAAAGAAGAGAAGAGAAGAGGGGTTCCATCTTGTCCACAGTTTTCTCTGGTCCACATGGAGCTGGGCACATGGAAATACAAACAAAATTAATGGTCAGCGAATGACTCTCTCCCAGCAGAACACCCTCTCTGGGGCCCAGACCTGCCATCCATCGCTCTGTGGGTAAGATGAGAGTGGAGCCTGCAACCATAACAGAACTGGTCACAAAACCTGGAGACTGAACCTCTGGCCCACCGGGAACAAGTCTGCAGCCCCGGATGTGAAAGTTGAGGGACTCAGCTCTGGAATAGGCCTGGCGCCCTGTCTACAGGGGAGGTCATCACAGGGCCCACCTCCGCAGGCTGCAGGGGGACATCATGTTTGTAGGCTAAGGGGCTGAGGATGGCATGCAGCCTTTCAGAGATCCCTCAGTGTCCCTCGCGTTTACTTTTGTTATCTCTGGGGTCCACACAGACCATGAGATAAGCTGGGGAGTCCTGCAGAGAGAAGGGGACCCAGGCAGGGAGAGGTGGGCGGGAAGGAGATAGGCCCTGAGGCCCAGGGCCCGGCAGGGTGACAGTAGCTCCCTCACCTGATGTACCCACCCAGAGCGTGCACAGGGGCTGGCGAGGGTCTCAGGCTGCTCCGCGTCTCAGCACAGACAACACACAGGCGGACTTCCCCACACGCCCACACACGCTCCTGCACACTTGCTCACAATGCACACACAACCCCCAACACGCTCGCACATGGTCACACCTCTGTCACACGCAGTGCAGGGGTGCCCCACAGGAGATGGGCCTGAACCCCCTCCCACCCATGACCTCCCCCAGCTCCTCTGCCCAGCAGATAGTACACGATGGAACATACTTCTTCCTCTTTCCAGAGAGGCCTGTGGCGGAGGCTCTGCTGAGAGATGGCCTCCGAGCATCAGCATGACAGAACCCTCCCAGCCACAGTGGTGGCTCTGGTGGTAGCAGGAACATGGGGTCCCTTCTGTGAGACCCCCTTCCTCCTCAGCTGGGTTGTCTTGTCTTTCCTGGGTGGAAAGGGACCTGGAAAGGGGGTCAGGCGGCCCGCGGGGTTACCGTTTGGGTGGAGGGCGCTGTGTGTGTGTGTGTGTGTGTGTGGGTGTGCGCATAGGTTTCCGTGGGGGTCTTCTCTGGTCGCGCATCTGGGAGCCAGCCAGGGTCCTGGGAGGGGGAGCAGTCCTCAGCCTGGGACTAGGAACCAGTCTGTGGCGGTGACAGGCCGGGGCCCAGCCCAGCTCTTTCGCCCCCTGGGTTGTGGCTTTGGGGAAGTAACATCGGCTCCCTGGGCCCCGGTCCTGGTCTCTGGGAGGCGGGCTTAATGACAACAGTGTTGGAATCAACTCGGTGCCACGGCCTGTGGTCGATGCCCAGAGCAGCACCAACTGCCACCTGCGCCCCAGGTGGCACTGGCACACACCGTGGCTCTGAGCCAGGGGAACCGGGCTCCCCTGGGAAAAGCCTCGGGTCCCCCTCTCTGCCACTCAGAAGCAGGAAGACAGAAGCCCCTGCCCCATCCTCAGAGGGAGGAGGGCAGTGCCCCCCCATGGAGAGCATCCCTGGGGCTGTTTCCATGGCAACCTGGGATCCCCGCTGTGGGGGCCACTTGGCCAGGTCCCCTCCCCTGCTTGTCAGGACCCGGGTCATCATGAACAAGCCCCCTGCCCACCCTCGCCCTCCTCACAGCAGCCCAGGGAGCAGGGGAGCAGGTGAGAGTCATGCCCATTTTCTACCCGGAGACACTAAGGCTACCTGGGGGAATCAGGTTGGCACTAGAGCTTGAACCCACTAAGGAGTCCTCAGGTCTTCATCCTCCATCCTCAGCCTCCGGTCCCTGTGTGAGTGTCACCTACTCCAAGAGAGCCCTGCCTGCCAAACCCAAAACAGCATTGCCTGGCCCTCTGTTGTGGATTCCTGCAGCCTCCGTGAGTCTGGAATTGCCTACTATCCCAACATGGCGGGAAACTCTTCAAAGTCGTTTCTTAGCATCTTCTCCTGAACAGGTCCAATAAGTATTTGTTAAATTAATTAATGAGTAAGTCAATTAAATAGAGGGTTGACACTCTCTCTTCCCCCTTTGACTAAATATACCTGTTGCTCAGAGTACCTGATCGTGGTCATGAAGCTGGGTCTGAATTTCCTGCCTTGTCAGGAACAGTTTGGCAGTTCCGTGAAAAGTTAAACACAGAGTGGCCATCTGATCCAGCAATTTCACTCCTAGGAATGGAAAATTGAAAACAGGTGCTCAAATACTCATATACAAATATCCACAGCAGAACGAGTCACAACAGTCAGAAGCCAACCCAAACATCCACCAAGTGATGGGGGAATAAGCAAAACGTGGTTGATTCACACTGTGGAATATTATTCAACCATGAAATAGGAATAAACTCTGCCGCAATGTGGTTGGACCTGGAAAACACCACACTAAGTGAAAGAAGTCAGGTGCAGAATGTCACATGTTATATGGTAGCATTCAGAAGAAATATTTAAAATAGGCAAGTCAACAGAGACAGGTAGTAGATTTATGGTTGTCATGGGCTGGGGAGAGAGGAAAACAGGGAATGACTATTAATGGCTCTGGGGTCTCCTTTGGAGGTAATGAAAATATTCTTGAACCAGACAGAGGTGATAGCTGCAAAACACTTCTGATGCCACTGCATTGGTCACTATTTACAAAAACAAGTGGTGGTCTAGATTTGGTCCATAGGTTACAGTTTATCACCCCTGTTTCTTTTCTTTTCTTTATTTATGCCAAAGTGACATCGTGTGTGTAGCACTGGTTCCAAGTGTTCTTTTAAAATCACTCGGTTGAAGAAAAGGGAGTTTAAAGGAACTCTCAGTAAAGGATAAACCAGAGCCCAGGTAATGCTGGGAAGGAGTCCCCAGTGGATGGAGGCTGTGTGCCATGGGCTGGGTGTGGAGACAAGCCCGGGTGGTCGGGAGGACCTCTGGGGATGCAAGGGTGGAGTGAGGCTGGGCTTGGCAGGGCCTTGGGGCCCCGGGCAGCCTTGACACAGGGCAGGCCCCGCTCTCAAGTCTGGCCTGATCTTGGGAGTGTGGCACTGCCTGAGCAGCTGCAGAGGGCACACAGGGCTCTGCCGGGGACTCCAAGCAGAATTGTGGCTTGAGACAGATGCTTGGTTGGGCATCTGTGACCGAGGTTGTCTCAGAACCAGGAGGAATGGGCAGGGCCACCTCCTGAGTGCTGACACCTGTCACCAACCTGCAGTTCCGGCCACTGAGGGGCCAGGCTCCGGGGGCCACGCTGGCCAGAGCTGGGTGTCCTCATTCCTGGCTGCCTGTTTGTGCTGGCGGCCATTGGGGGTCTGCCCAGGCCTTCTGCTCCTGTAGGTGCTGAGCCTCCGTGGCCTTGGTGACATGGAATGCCTGCCCAGGGTAAGGTCGGGGGCAGTGGGTGGGGTGCAGGACCCTCAGGACAGACTGACGACCATGCACGCCAGAGCTGGCGTGGAGAAGCTGACCAAGCCGATGTGTCCACGTTGGGCCTCCCATGACCAGGCGGTCGCACCACGTCCCTCACCGCCTGTACTCGAGCAAGTCCTGGCTCCACCCTGTGCCTTGGTCTCCTCAAGAGGCTCCTCATGGGGACCCACACGGCACCCCTTCTAATCCACATGACCCACATTTTGAAGGCCAGGCACACAGGGGGCTCCAGGACCAGCCACTGAGGATGGCCATCGTTAGTCCCCTCTGGCTGGGCCCCATGGAGACGTTTCCAGGGGCCACTGGGGTCCCTGTCTCCTCCACCCCGATGGTGCTGGTGGTCTGGTGATACTGGTTGTTTAGCTCAGTGAATGAGGCTGGTCTCTGCCAGTGTAGATCTCGGGAGAGGCCATCCCACACTCCGTGCTCCAGCTGGGTCTCATTTACATTGCCAGGCAGCTTCCTCAGCCGTGTCCCCCTTACGACCACGTTTTCAGAGCTCTGAGCATAACTGCCCATCGCCACAGCCTTTGCCCACGGCCCGTGCAGAAATGAGAGGCACGGGCCGGCCCACTCATTTGCAGCTCATCACCCGGGGCTGGCACGTGGCCCAGGCACAGGGCACTGTGGCGACATGTGTCAGGAGCAGACGCGTGGCAGTGGGTGGGGCGGGGCCCTCAGTCACCTGCCAGCCTCCTCCTTTGCCCTCCACTGGGCCATTCTCATGCGTCAGTGGGATGACCCGTCATTGTGAATCAGGGACGCGTCCAGGCCAGCTGTGACTCCTGGACTCCTGCTCACGTGGGTTAAAAGCTGAACCCCTCACCGTGAATCCATGAAGCCCTGGAGGACCTGAACCCACAGTCTCTCCACCCTCCTCTCCCATCATTCCCTTCCACCTTGCTGACCATGTCACAGTCACACCAGCCTCATTGCAGTATCTCCAATGAGTCCCTCCTGCCCCAGGACCTTTGCACATACTGCTGGCTCTTCCTGGCTTGCTCTTAGCCTAGTGTTCACACGGTCACCTCCTCTGCCTGTTTCCAGTCTGTTCCCAAAGGCCTTATTTAGAATATTTCCCTTGTCTTGCACTGTCTTCTCTCGCTTTACTGTCCTTCACTGAATTTCTTACCGTGTATGGTGTATGGCAGTCACTGGCATGTGATTCTTCAATGGTCCCTCACCCCACAGCTGCTGGTGTCCCTCCAGGAGGGCAAAGACTTTGGAGGAAAACACAGCAAACTAAACACAGGGCCTGGCCTGGTTCCTCAGTGGTAAGTGCTACATCCTTGTTCTGGGGTCCCACTCTGGAGGTGTTGCCGTTTAGAACCTCTAGGTCCCTCATCCTGCTCTGCAGAGGCAATGAGAGGGGGCAGGTGGCTTTGGACCACTTGACAGAAGATGAAACGGAGGCTCAGGGATGTGATGTGACTTCCTAGACCTTTGACTTTCTGCCAAAATGGTGCCCTCTGCCCCCACCACAGGGCCCCTGCCAAGCTGTGCCCATTTCGCCACTCCATGAACTCATTGCTGTAGTTGAATCTTGAATGCTCTCCAAGGCCCATGTGTTGAAGGTTTGGTCTCCAGACTATGAGGAGGTGAGGCCTCGTGGAAGGAAGGTAGGTCACTGGGAGCTTGCCCTTCAAGGGGATAGTGGGACTCTGCCCCGCTCCCCTGCTTCCTGGCTGCTGTGAGTAAATAGCTTTGCCCCAACATACTTTCCCCACCATCACCATGGAGGGCTGCCTCAGGCCCAAAGCAACAGAGCCAACTAATCATGGACCAGAACCTCTGAAACTGTGAGTCAGAATAAACCTTTTCTCTCCTTAAGTTGATAATGTCAGGTGTTTTATTACGGTAACGGAAAGCTGACTACCACACTCTGATCTTCTTTCAGACTTCTTTTCTTTGACATCACCTGCCTGCGGGAGCCACCTCTTCTGATTCTAGGGCAGATTTGCCCTTTGGAAGTTCTCAGCACTCCTTGTTCCTCTTGAAAGTGTCCATCAGAATGGACAGAGTAAAATGGGAGAAAATCATTTTGCCAAAGGGTGGGTTTAAGGGCCTCTGCCAGATGCAATGTAAGCCACCCTCAGAAGGCGGGCACTCCCCAGGGTAAGACAGGGAAGAGAAGACCAACGCAGGTGCATTGATGAGCAGGGTGCAGTCCGTGGGGATGCCTTGGCAGCTGTGAACAGCACTCAGGGGGCAAGAAGCTGAGATGCTCCTCCACAACCTCCCAGACCATGGATTCCAAGTTGTTCCTGGGCCGTGAACTTTCTGGTACTTCTGACCTACCCTGTGTGGGGACCAAGCTCACACCTGTGGTAACTGGAAGGCCACAGCACAGAGAAGCAGGTGGCAGGGTAGGATGCCATTGACACATTTGAGAAGTGCCCTCTGAACAGCCCAGAGGGAGACAGGAGGCATGTGCAGTAACCGAGCATCTCTGGCCACTTCTGGCTGCAGCTGTGACTTGCATCTTTACAAAGCATCAATCCACAACACTCTGCTTTCTAGCCCCGAGCCTCGTGCTGCAGAGAAGCCCAAGACCGGGGTCCTGCCCTCCAGATCAGAAATGCGAGCTATGTTGTCCAGACTGAAACATCAGGACAGCCCAGTGAGGCAGGCATGTTTCACAGATGAGATGCAGAAGCACAGACAGGTGAAGGGGTTTCCCTAAGGTCACACAGCTAGTAATGTAGTAAAGGGTAGTACTGGGATTTGAACCCAGGGCCTGCACCCTGAGTCCCCTCTTTTGCACCATAGTCATAGCTGCTAACATGACCACTACCCTCCCTTTGTGTAAGTCAGCCTCCATATCCACCCTGATCATCCCCATTTAATAGGTGGGGAAACTGAGGCCCAGGAAGTACATAATCAGAAAGCACATGGGAGCCAGATCCTGGGGTTGGAGACCCAGGCCAGCTGCCTGCCAGGGAGTCAGCCTCAGTCACTGCCCCTCCCTAGACCCTGGAGGCCAGGCAAGCAGAAGCAGGGCTGGGATATACGGGTCACTGCCACTCACAGGGCGGGGCTGCGGCTGGACTGCCTGCCTCCATCCCTCTGCTGTGAGCTCTAACTGCACCCACCTCCCATCAGGAGCTGGGCATGCGGCAGGGACAGGATTCAAATTGGGGCAGTCGGCCTCCAGCACCCAACCCACCTTCACCCCCAAAGCAGGGATCCCTTTCAGGGCCTGAGCTGGGTGGCTGCTGGCTCCAGGGGCAGTCCCTGCAGGCAGCTCCAGCTCTGTCCTCTCTGCTCCCAGAGGAGCGTCTGGGGTCAGGCTGTGGGCCCTGCTTGGTGGAGCAGCATCAGAGCCCAGTGCCTGGCCCAGCCTGTGTGGTTGGCATGACACCCCCAAACCCGGGAGCGGACCTCATTCCCAGGGTGGCTGGATCTGCAGCAGGCCTGCGTCACGGGCTCCCATGAAACCACTGCCAGCTCACCCCCACCCGGCCCCACCTTTTGTGAAGAATAACTCGGAGGGCATCTGTCACCGCCCAGCAGACACGACTCTCGGGTTTGATTCTGAAGGTTGATTCCTTTCACTGGGACCATCCTACTCCCATGTCCGTGCCTGAGGCTCCCGAGGTCCAGGAGAGGAAACAGAGGCTGGGCCACAGCCCCCAGTCCTGCCCATGGAGGGCTGGGCCTGGGTCCCTGGCTCCGAGGTGCCAGCTTAGGCCTGTGAGGCCCAGGGCTTCCCACCTTTCTCTCCACCAATTACTCTCTGGCCGGAAGGTGCTTGGTCCTCCCCTGTGCTGCCTCCACGGATCTGAATTGGCCTCTGATCCCTACTTAACATGCATCGCTAAAAACTCCACGACAGCTCGTCATTTGCAGATTAGCTCTTCACATGACGAAATGATTTATTTAGAAGGTTCCTCTCCTCTCCTCTCCCTGCTTCCTCTCTCTCTATTTTTATTCATTCCTTGACTGAGAACATATTAATCAGAAATAAGACTGATGGGGGATGGAGGTGGGTGTGATGGGGTCAGTAAGAGGAGGCTGTGGAGGGAGGTGGCCAGGGGCCAGGGGGACGGTGGGTTCAGGGAAGAGGCCAGGAGGGGAAGGGGCTGAGGCTGGTGGGGAGGAGGCAGGGGCAGCCAGGAGGGAGGAGGGAGGCCAGGTCAGAGGCAGAGGAGAGGAGGACTCAGCAGGTGGGGAGGCAGGGAGAGGGAGAGAGGTCAGTAGAGGGAGAAGGGGTGAAGCAGGAAAAGGAAAAATACCAGAGTCAAAAAAAACCCCAGAGAGAGGAAGGAGGGACAGCGAGCGTGGGAAAGTGCCCGGTGCAGGCAGGTCCCAGTACAGCCACCGGCACTGGCCCCCACGCCGGCCCCGAGCCCTGTGCAGCCAGCCGCTGCTGCTGGTGCAGAGTGGAGCTGCCACACACCCTGGCCAGGCCGAGGCCAGGGCCACCCTGCCCTGCAGCCTGGAGGGAGGGCCCGCCGGTCCTGCCTGTTATCTCCCCTTTGTTACTTCCTGCATCTACATATGCTGATATAAATTTCTATGAAACATAAATATACATGTATAAATCTCTCTCTCTCCCCCCCCCTTTCTCTTTTGCAAGCCCACGAGATAATCAGGCCTGGAGCAGAGGCTACAACGATAAGAAAATTAGAGAGGATTGCTTCATTTGTTGCAAGATTTCCAGGAGGGATATTTTGGTCTCAGAAGACCAGCCAGAAATTTCTAAATAGACTGTGTCTGAGCTAACCCAGAGCTGCTCCCCACTGGGATGTTAATAGTACAAAGAGCCAGAGACATGCGGGGCGAAGATGAGTTATAATGATGATTTTATTTTCTTGGGCTTCAACAAACCCAACCAGTTTGTCTGCATGTGAAAAATTAGCTGTTCTCACAGCAGCAAATTTCACAGCGTTTGGCGTTATGTATCTTTTTCTCCAGAGAGGGGGCCGGCCTGTGTGAGGGCTCAGGGGTGACAAGGATGCCCCAGTTTGTCTTGGATGCGGCTGTGGGGCCGGAGCCGTGGCCGGTCTGGACCGAATGGGGTTGTCAATGCAAAACTTAGGGAAAACGTGAGACACATGGTCCACGGAGGTGGTGGGAGCAGGTGGTGAGGCACCCGCAGCGCGTGCGGCTGACGGCAGCCCCACCTGTCTCTTGCTGCTTTTTAAAATACTTTTTTAGGTTGGCAATGGACTTTATTTCATTGACTTATTTCTCTCCCCCACTGAGCCACCACCTCAGCCGGCTCTTTGGGTTCTCTGCTTTCCACACGCATGGGTCTTGGTGCATGGTGATGGCGTACATGACTCCCTCTCACCCCCTTTGTGACGGATGCCTCTGCTTTAGACTCTGAGTCATGCACACAGTAGGAGCACAGTAGGAGCTTTAGGAGGCCACGGGATTCGGTTGCTGATGAAGAGTCCAGTGGGTTGGTGGGAGTTCATTCCAGCTGGCTGGCGCTGACGTGGCCCAGTGGTTAACCAGGGGACCTCACGGTGGCCCTTCAGCACTCAGACCTCGGGGCACCTGCTGCATGTCCGGCTCTGCTCTGAGCATGTCCCTCAGCTGGCCTTGCTCAGCCCCATGATGCCCTGGGAGGGAGGATCTATTTGTCCTGCTGTGGGCCGTGGGGTCGGCTTGGAGAGGTGCCGTTTGTACAGCACTTACTGTGCCCACAAGGGCTCGCCCCTGGGTCTTGGGATGGCCGGTGCCATGTCCCTCCTCCTGGCTCACTCTGCAACCGTGACCTTCACCACCTCCCTGAGTTTGTCCCACTTTCTCTCCTTACAGCAAAGAGCCACTTCCTCACTGGGCCCACGGCAGCCCCCATGTATGCAGGTGGCTCATTCACAGGCTTTTGGGGGAAGGGAAGGCGCCCAGCAGAAACCTGGAGCTGAGTGCTGGGACCAGCTGGCCTCCGCAGTGTAGCCCCAGCTGACCTCCAGCTCTCTGAGCCTCAGTCCTCCCAGCTGCAAAGCACCTTCCAGGGAGTGGCGAGGTTACTCTGGGTCAAGGGACGTCAAAACACTCAAGAGAGGTTCATTATGGAGGCCGAGGGGACAGCCGAGTGCCCACCGAGGCCCTCCCCACCCTGCCTTCTATATCCAGGATCCTGGATTTGGCTCTGGGCAGGAACAGGGGTCTTGGGAGATTCTTTACAAGGAGCCACCCAGCTGAAAAAGGACCCCTTGCCCCTTCCCAGCCTCTGGCCTTCTCTCAGCCTGGAAACAGGCTGGAGGCTGGAAACAGGACCTCCTTACTGGGGGACCTCGAGACACAGACCCCCACCCACTCCCAGAGGCCCCAGTCAGGGTGGTTGGTGAGGAAGGGGAGGATGATCATCAGCTTGGCTCCAGCCACCAGGGTGAGGCTGGCAGCTGGCAGAGCAGAGCTATTATTATTACTGCTGTTGTGGTTGTTGGACGAAGTCGCCTGGGTCTCCTCGGGGCCGAGCCCGCGCCCAGCCTCCCTGCCTCCCAGCCTCCTCCCTGCACCCCGACCCTGCTCCTTTCATGTCCCCTGCTGCTGCCCGTCACCAGCTCATTCCTCATTATCTCACTTGCCACAGGTCTGAACCATGCACAGCTGCCATCTTTGTTCCAGGCCATTATCTGTGGCAGCGCGGCCGAGCCGGGTTGCGGGCAGACAATGATAGTGTATTAGAGTGTTTGCAGCTATTGCTGAGTGTGTCCAGCAGATCGGTCATGCCACCTGACACCTAGGCAGGCAGCAGCTGAGAAGCCTGCCGGCCACTCTCAGAATCTCTACTGCCCCTCCGCGTGCAGGACCAGACAGGCAGGGGAACTGGTAGAGGCCACGGGTGACCTGCGGGCCTCAAGGGTCTCCCTCACCAGGTCCCACCTCAGCCCTATCAGGAGGGCAGCTTCTTCTACCCTGTTATTCAGATGTGAAACTCAGGCTCAGAGAGGGACACTCACTTGCCCCAGGGCACAGTGAGTGGTGACATCGTGGGGACTGGAACCCAGGTCTGTCAACCCCAAAGTCTGTGATCTGAAGCACCTCACCCTGCTATTCCCAGAGCCTGCCTTTCAGGGTAGCAAAGGGATTTGCATGTTCAGGACACAGAGGCCCAGTACCTGCCGAACCCTCTTCTAGACACAGAGCTGGGAGCCCCTCTCCTCCTGGAGCGGGTGGGTAAAGTTGGGGGTGGGAAGGAACAGACATCATGGTAGGCCAGAGCACATGGATATGAGCAGGGACCCTGGGGTCCACACCAGGCTTCTGCCTCTGCCTTTCCTGCTGTGTGACTTGGTCCAAGTAGCTTCACCTCTCTGTGCATCAGGTTCTTCGTGGCAGTGACGGGAGGCCCTTCGTCAAGGGGTGGCTAGGAAGATTCAGTGCATGGTAGGAGGGCCTGACACTTCGGAACATGCCCTGCAGTCCTGCTTGGGGCCGTCACCTACCTCTTCAAGGAGCCCAAGCAAGGTACGTCCACATATCACTCCCATTTCACAGGTGCTGGATCTAAGGGGGCTCAGAGCCCTGCCTGAGACCACCTAGCTAGGAACACCCTGTATTTTTCTTCCTGCATCTTTAGGCATTATCTGAGCACCTACTGTGTGCTGGGCTTGGCCCTGGGTGCTGCTGCAGTTACAGAAGGACAGCTTTGGAGCAGCCCTGGTTGGTTCAGGGCTCTGCTCTTGACCAAGCTTTAAGATGCCTGAGCACCGCTCTGCCCAGCGCTCCTGAGAGGGAGGCTCCATCATTCTCCTCAGGCAAATGAGAACATGGAGGCCCAAGAGTTAGACCAGGTGGAAGGTTTCAGCCTTGTGGAGGGGTCTGCCAGCCAGATCCTCCAGGTGGACCTGCCATGGGTTCCAGAAGCAGCACCACCCACATGGAAAGGCCCAGAAGGCCTGGTGGACCACAACTCAAGCCTGGGCTGCTGGGCACCAGGAAGGCTTCCTGGAGGAGGCAGGCGGGAGGCGCCAAGTGGGGCACCTGAGACGACATCTAAGGCAGGCCACAGGCGCTGGGCTGGACAGGACCCAGGACTCACAGGCCTGCAGGAAGGGGCTCTGGCAGCACACGATGGATGCAGGGATCAGCGGCTCATGTGGGCTATCCAACCACTGGAGGGCGGCAGCCTGGCTTCGCCTCATCCTGCTAGGGGAGTTTTGACCCGGTGACATGTGCTTGATGGGAAATCACAGAATGCAGGGGCCCTGAGATGAACCTCAGACCCAGCTGGCAGCCAGGGCCGGCAGGTAGGCCGGAGCAAAGCAGGGACGGGGCTGCAGAGGCTCTGGCTGTTTGAGGCCTGGGGTGCGGAGGCTGGTGCCGTGGGAGTAAGTGGTGCAGAAATGCCCAGGGGTGTGTCTGGGGCCCGGGCAGGAAGGGCTTTGGTCAAGATGGAAGCCAGGTGCTTGCCCCTCTTTGGGTGCCTGCTGGTGCCTGACCCCGTGCTCCATGCTGGGCGCACCCATCTGGGGCCTCCTCTTTCCATCAGCCTATGGGAGACTCCTGTGTCACCCCCACCTCATAGACCAGCACCCTGGGGGCTCTGAGAGCCAAAGGCCCCTGGGCTCTGACTCCAGAGTGCAAGTTCTCAGCCTCCACAAAATGCAGAGGCCTCCTCCCTCTCAGGACTCCCCTTGCCTGATGGGGTGGGGGGAGGCTGAGCCAGAATGTCCTCTCCCCAGCTTTAGAGGAGGCTCTGCCTCCCTTCCTGTGGCCTCAGCCTGTCCTGTCCTCCAGCCTCACCCATCTGCAAGACTTGCCATCCAACTCCTACCCACCCTACAGAGCCCTGCCAAGAGGGCCCTGCCCCAGGGAGTCTCCCAGGCCAAACGGCCCTTCATCCTAGGTCATTTCCTCCTGCATCAGGGCATTCTGTGCCAGGACCATTTTACTGGGTTTCTTGGTAAGAAGGACGATATCAGCTACTCTTTATTAAGCCCCTGGTGTATGCCAGGCTTGGTCCATAGCAGAAGTTGTAATCATGGTAGAAGTGCCAGAGTGGACATTGCAATCACCCCTGGGCCTCCATGGGGCTGCTTCCAGGACCTACGATGGATACCCACGTCCAAGATGCTCAGGTCCCTCGCATCCACGGCAGAGTGTTGGCACATAACCTCCGCTCCTCTTCCCGGACATGTCAGATCATCCTGATGACTCACAACACCTCATACGAGGCAAACGCTCTGTGGGCAGCGGCCACACGGTCCTGATCAATACATCAGGACCCTCCAGAGAGCACTGTGCACACGGAACTGGGAGGGCAGTTGGGGGGAGTTCTGTGGAGGGGGAGATGAAGGCTGGGAGGAGGCAGGCCTGGGAGGCCAGGGCTCAGGAGGGACCTTCAGCAGAGCCCAGTGGAGCAGAGACTCCCAGGAGGATCCATGGGACGCGGCATGTGCCAAGGGGAGGTTGGAGGTCACCGTGCAGGGGCAGCCACAGGAGGGTTATATGCAGGGAGGTGGTCTGGACGGGCTCCATTTGCACTTCTACAAGCTCAGCCTGGCCCTGGGTGGAGAAGGGGCAACAAGGGCCACACGGGAGGAAGGGCACAGGCAGAGCATCGGAGCCGGCTCTGGGGCCAGCCAGCCTGAGTGGGAGGACAGTCTCCTCCCCTCCAGGTGGAGAGACCTGGGGCAGGTCACCTGGGTTGCCCTGACCACGGGGGCCTCAGTCCCAGCATCTCAGTGGCGGAGTGGCAGCCAGATCTTTGTGGAGTTGCCATGACGCTTAAACCTCTCTGTGTGAGTGAACAGACCCGGGGACGGACCCCTCACAGGTGCTCGGTCCGCCCTGCCATCTCCATTGGTGCTGGTCTTGCCATTTGGGCCAGAGACAGCAGCAGCATGTGTCGGGGTGGGTGACGGGGAGCAGAGGCACCCTTGGAGCATCCTGGGGACTTGAGCCAGACACTTGTCTGCCTTGGATTGCTCAGGATTGTGTCAGCTCAGGTACAACATGATTGTCATAAAAGGGGGATCGTGACCCATTTTTTTAGATAAAGGCAGTTCACAAAGGAGACCTTGCTTCAGTTAAAACAGTATTTCTTGAACTTCACTGGGGAAAAAAAAAGTCCCTTGGAGAGCTTGTTCACAGATCCTAGCTCTGTGGTAGAACATTTGCCTAGCATAGATAGGCCCTGGGAATTGAACCCAGGGCCTGTTCACCAAAAAAAAAGAAAGAAAAAGAAAATTCCTTGCTCTCAACCCCAGAGAGTCTGATCTGCATAGGGCTCTAGGTAGGGCTTGAGAATTTGCATTTCTAATAGTTTTCCAAGATTAGATGCTGCTGGTCTGAGAATCATGCTTTGAGAATTACTGAGCTCTGGGAAAAGAAAGTGGGGAAAGGGCTGACCAGGATCCACCAGGGACTGGTGGGCTTGGGAAGTCATTCCGTCTACTGGCAGCCAACCTGGAAGGAATGCGACCTTTGAGATGCCTGGCAGGTGTTGCCACTGACTCCACCCCCAGCAATCTTCCACCTTAAACCCTCACCTGCCCTTTCCAATAACACCCCGCTCTAGGTGCCCATCTGCAGCACCCACAAGATCTCACCAATCCTGGAGCCCTTTGAGCAGAGGAGAAGAATAATGGTGTAGTACAACCATGGCTCAGCCAAGAGGACAGGGGATTGGTTCATCTCCTCTGCAGGATCTAGAACAGCACTTTATCCACAGTAGGCACTGGTGAGCACCCACGCAGTGAGGGCGTCAACAGCAGCTCACATGCTGGAAGTGCTTTGGGATCAGGCTCTTTTTATAAATGCTCAGCTCCATTAAGCCTTTGGATCCAGATGAATGGGAGTTGTTATTATTATTATTATTATTATTATTATTATTATTCCTGAGTTACAGATGAGGAAACTGGGGTTCTGGGAGGTAGGGGCACTTGCTAGTGCTGGGCAGAAGCTGAGGTTGGACTCAGGACTGTCCAAGACCTACAAGTACCTTGCTCCTGGGAAGCACCTCCATCTGGTTTGGGTAGAATTGGGGGGGGCAGGGAGACTAGACTATGTGGAGGGGAACAAATTAGCAAAACCCCCCTCAAAGGATCTAAGGGAGATAAAAATAGCAGTGGAGCTGAGCAGAGGGAAAGGAGGCAAGGGCGCTGGCTTGCGTCCTGATGCAGGACTCTGGGGGATTGTGGGGGAGCACAGCCAGGAGACTCCAGCTAGGCATGACTGGTTGAACTGAAGGTGAGAAAAATGGAAATAAGAAATTAAAAGGTAATTTCCACAGACACCGTCCCTCACCAGGTCCACGATGGCCTAATTGACAACACGCGTGCAGAGGCCACACAGCTGCAGATGCCCAGCACCACGCTGTCCCAGGCAGGTGCTTTCTCTGCACCCCTCCATGCCAGGCAGGATCTGTTCCCCTGCATGGACTTCGCTGGAGGGCAACAAGGCTGGGCGCTGAGTCCTAACCCCTTTCCCCCGCTAACTAGGCAGCCTACACCGCTGAACTGATTCTCTTCTGTGCCACTTACTAGTTCTTTGTGCCCATTTCTATTACTTTCCTCTTAGTTCGAGCGAACTTTCCCTCCTCCACCTCTTTCCCCCTGGTTTAGGTCCCCTTTTCCTTCTGTTTCTGAAATTCTACCCCTAGAAGAAACAGCCAGTGGGCGATCCTGGGACCTTGGGGGGTGGTGACCACATTTTAGTTTCTGTCCCCTGCTCCAGCCCACGGACTGCACCCACCACTCCTGCACCTCTGCGTGGGGTGACTTGGGAGAGCCCTGAATGCCAAGCGCTGTCTCCTGAACTGGGCCTGATTCTCCCACAGAGGGACGCTGTGCCAGGAAGTGGATGGGTGGATTAGTGGAGGGGAGTCAGCTGAGTATTGGGATAGGCGGTGGCCTGGTGGGCCAGAGGGGTGGCAGATGGCTCGTGGAGATGGAGCCATCATCCTTCCACCACTGAACACCCCAAGAGAGGAGCACCTCACTGCCTCTGGGTTTTCTGCCTCTAGAGAGCTCTGTATGCAGAGGGTTCTCAGCCATGGCCTGCCAGTGTCCCCAGCCCTTGAATGGATGGGTGAAGAGACTGATCCTGTGTCCTCTGCTGTGTCTCCTTCTTTCTCAGAGGAGGGAATAGATGTCATAGTGGTTGCCCAGTTGACCCCCCGAATCCCATAGTCCCCTCCTTATCCTGAGCCAAGCTGTCAGGAATGTGGCCAGCAGCATGGAAGGGTCCTTTGCTCCCATGCTGAGAGGTAATGGGGGAGGGTCCTTGGGGATTAGTTGAGCCTCAAGGCAATTCCTTTCTTGCTGGGGCTCAGCGGGGGCTGGAGCAGATTCTCACCTGCTAAGAGCCTGTTCCAAGCTGTGTCCCACCTGCTGGGAATGTCCAAAGCCTGGGGTGTGGGAGGCTCACCTGAGGCGGCCATTCTTGGGCCAGCACACCTGGGCAAAGGAGAAATGGGAGGAAGAGGGGCAGGGTAGGAGGGGGCGAGGTCGAAGAGAAGGTCTTTAATGAGGTCTTTAATGCAGACACCTGTATGTAGGTAACCAAATCCATATGCACTGGATGCATGTGAGCTGTTGAGGACTTGGCTTACATGTTTTTGTGGGTGTTTTTCATCCACTTGGTTCTATTTCTGAACAGAACCACATGAACAGAACCACACATACACATTCACCATACACACACACACACACACACACACACACACACACAAACGCTCACCTAGACCCAGGCCACACACCCAAGGGATTTGTCTGTTGTTAGAACATATTTAAGATGCACACACAGAAAGCATCCTCCAGTTCACCCTGAAATAATCCCTACCCTGAATTGGGGGTTTATCAGCCATTATTTTGTTCATTTAATTGTGGAGTCTCTGAAACCAGAGAACCCTAGAAGTCCCGTCCTTGGGGAACAGTCTGGTAGGAAGCATTTCTGTGCACTTTTACTAAACGTGTGTATCCATAAACAACACATTTATTTAACATGCTTGGGATTTATATAAAAGCATGATTCACTGCAGGATGCCTCACCCTTGACACTCTTGGCATGTGGACAGGATGACGCTGTTGGGGGGCTTCTGCTCATGGTGCAGGAGGTTGATCGGCATCCCTGATCTCTCTGGGATGACCAATGGTGTCTCCAGAACTTATCCAGTGTCCCTGGGCAGAGGTGGAGGAGTCCCTGAATCAGGAGTCACTGACCATATCCACCCTATTCTTCCTTCCATGACTCTCCCTTGTCCAGCAAGCCCAGGTGAGCGAGCTCCATCCAGCTTGTTCTGGGCCAGTTCATACCCCCTTTCAATGGCAGGGTCTTCCCTGTGTAGAAAAACCACTAGTAGTTTTGTCTCGCATTTGGGGGACATTCAGATGGTTTCCTGACTCTGCTTCTTTCAAGCAGAGTTACCAGGAACACCCCTACCTGCAACCAGGTGCGAGTTTCTCCAGGGACACATCCACCCACCTGCCAGGTCCTTTCTTCCTAACACTCGACTTTCATTTTTAAAATTGATTCATGCCTGTCCTTGCTCAGGTTCCCAAAAGGCATCCTGTGACCAGCTGAACAGCCGTCCAGTTTCTCAAAGAAGGAATACCAGGAGTCAGGTACTCTCTGTCTCCATTTTGCGGGATCTCCGGGCTCCAGATTCTTACTTGGAAAGGTAGTTAACCAGTGAGAACTGAGGGTCTCAAGTGTGTGCTGCATCATCTCCTGGAATGCACCCCAACTGCACAAAGCAAGAATCATGAACACCATTGTTTTATCAATAGGGAACCCGAGGCACAGAGTGGTTAAGTGACTTGCCCAAGATCATGCAGCTAGTTAGTGGCAGAGATGGGGTTTGAATGCAGATTGCCTGACTTCAGGCGTTGTATTTCTCTGCTGATTAATTCAATGACTTGCTCATTGAACAGACATTTTATTGAGCACCTACTATGTGCCAGGCCTTGACAGTATCAGGATAGTCCAAATCTTGACTCGTATGCAATCTGCCACCCCAAAGCAAGTAATGGTAGATGATCATGTGCCTTTAGCTATTAGCTTGTTCACGGGCAGCAGTGAGTACCGTGGGAAGGGGGGAAAAAGGCAGAGGGAGAGGGTTACTTGGTTCAGGGAAGTTCTTTCTGAGGAGAAAACTGTCTGGCGAAGGTCTGCAGGAAGAATGTTTCAGGCAGAGGCCCCGAGTCAAGAGCCACTCAGGAATGTTCCAGGAACAGCTCAAGCCAAAGAAAGAGAGGTTGGGAAGAGGCCAGGAGGCCTCACTCAGGTCCCCCACAAATTCCTGGCTGGCCTAACTAGGGGGCCTTCCTTGGGCTGACCCACCTCCCCTGTTTTCCTCTTCTTACTGACCCCCAGTGTCCACCCCAAGGAGAAAGCGCACACCTGAATCCTCCAAAGGCCAGGCAGGTGGCTCCTCTACCTCTTCCCCAGGTGTGGAGTTGCCAGCCCCAGGGCACCAGGGACGAGGGAATGTGTTCCTGTGTGTTTCCTTTTGGGGTGGAGGGACCATCTCCCTGCCTCTGACACCACCCTGCACCCCAGGAGTCTGCTCCACAGAGGAGAACTGCCTCTTCCTTCCAGGGAAAATGGGAGATGACAGGTGAACAGGAAGTTGGGGTTTCCAAAGTACCATGGAACTGTGTGCCCCTGAACCAAGGGCACGGCCTCTCTGAGCCTCCACTGCTTCATCCAACAAATGGCAGAAATGTGGAGAAATAGCACGTGTCTCATCCCTGGGACACAGGAACCTTCCAACCCATATTAATTCCCAGTGTCCTTGGGGACTAAGTTTTCAACCTCGGGAAGCCAGCTTTGCACCTCTGATGAGGGCTAGCTGGAATCCGCAGAGGGCTTGTTAAAATCTGCCCTGGCCTTGATTGGCTGCGTGGCGAAACCCTTCCTCACCTCTGCTTCTCCAGGGCATGTCATCTCGGGACCTTCCCTGGTCTTCGCAGGGTTCTGGCTGTCCCTCAGTACCTCTGAGTCACAGCTCCCTGACCCTGATCACAGGGATGGAGTGGGGGACGCATGCATGGTGGCGTCATGGCTCTCCTAACTTGAAGACTGGGTGGGGGTGGGGATCTCCGAGCCCTCCTTTCTCCCCTCCCATCTCTTCCTGTAAATGGAGGGAGGGCTTTCACACTGTCTGAGCTGACTCCAAGTGTGTGATCACTCTGCTCTCCCCAGGTGTCAGTGCACTGGGAGAGATGCAAGACCACCTGCCTCCTAATTACTCCCTCTCTGCACTCGCTCCCCTCCCAGATCCTTCCTGGTGGCCTCCACCTTCTCCATCATTTCTGGCTGCCTGTCTGCCTGGCTCCATCTGCAGAGGAGAAACCCCACTGGAAGCCCAGAGAGGTGTGCCCAGGTGTGCCCACCCGGTCCTGCTCACAGGGAACACACAGCATGGAGTACAGACCCCCACACACACCTGCCTAAGGGTTGGCTCACCAAAGGGGGTTTGTTCCAGGATCCAAGTGTGTTCCAGAACACAGGAGCAATACAAACCACTGCATCATTGGAGTAAAGAAAAATGGCATGGGTGTCCCCATAAATGCTGGCAAAGCATGGAGACTGTATCTTAGGTCAGGTTCCAGCAAACAGAAACTCCACAGGAGGTATAAGACCCTGGGGGTGGGGGAGAAACAGAGCCAGGAGAGAATAGGAACCAGGCAAGGTCACAACATGCTGGATGGCTGGATGCTCGCTGCCTCTTGGGAAAGCACAGTAGGTCATTTGGTCAGTGTAGCTGCTCAGTCCTGCAGTACACTTCTATGTGACTGTGCCTCTGAGCAGTCCATGGGGTTGGGGGAGGGGAGAGAAATGTTTATCAGCCCAGTTTCCTCCTTATCTTCCAGGTCAACTCCCCTGCCTTTCTGGATGGCCTCATGTAACCCCCTTGGGTGGCTGCCTAGAATGTCATTCCCTGTGGTGCAGTGTTTCTCTGAATCCCAAAATTGATAGGAGAAGTCAGGAATCAAAAAGTGACAGGAGACTCTGGACTTGTTGATGACTGATCCTAGACAGCAGAATCACAGGAGCCCATGTAGATCCAGTTGACTGGGATTGGTGGCTGAAGCTGAACAAACTTATGGTTTTGGGGGAGCAGGTGGAGATGGAGAGAATCTGATGATGCTCACAAATGTGTCCCATAGAGTTGACTTTGATGTCCATTCTTAACAAAAATCCAACAAGTGACATACTTTCTAGTGAAATACTTAAAACATTCCCATTTAAATTCAGGACTGAGATGACATCAGGCATTAGCCAATGCAATAAGACAAGAAAAAAAATCAGGTGAAACATTTGGAAAGCTTAAGGCATGGGGGCCACTGGTCCTAGAAAGAAGTCAAGATCTTGGGTTCTGGAGGCAGAGGGCCCTAGTTCAAATCCTGGTGCTTGCATTCATAATTTCCTATGTTTCCAGGGACCCCATCTCACCCCATCATCTCATCCCTTTAAACTTGGCACCTCCTCTGTAGAGTACAGATAGTAACGACCTGCCTTGTGGGGTTGCTCTGGAGCTAAAATGAGATGCTCAACAGAGAAGAACTTGCTGTAGCAACTGGCTTCTACTAAGCCCTCATCTAGTGCTAACGTTCACTTCACTCTCTCATTCTACAGCTGGGGAACAGGGACCCAGGGAGAAGCAGGATGTGCTGTGGGTCGCACCAAGCTGTGACTAGATCAGGTCTCCTGACTGCAAAGTCAATTTTAGTTTGAGATTTCCCAGGCCCTAGACAGCTCTCACAGCCTGAGAGCCCATGGGAGTTTCCAGAAAGGGAACCATATGATCTTTCCAGGGCCACTCCAGCTACTTCTGAGCCAACACGAGCCTGGACCATTGTTGCTAGATTGGGCCAAGCAGTCCCTCAACAGATTTTCTAGCAAAGTCAGTGTTCCCTACTTGGCAGGAGGCATGCTATGGTTTAGATAGGGTTTGAGTGACCCCCAGGGATCCTTGTGTTGGAAGCTTGGATGGTCATATTGAGATGGTGTGGTATAGTGGGAAGTCCCTGGGTCAGTGGGGAGGACATGCCTGCAAAACTGTCCCTTGACAGTTCTCGTGGGAGGGTGGCTAAGAGGACCAAACCTGGACCTTCACTTCTCCCTGCTTCCTGGTTTGAGAGGTATGGTTCCTCTGGCACCTGCTCCTACCTTCAAAATCTCCATTATGCATTACAGACCAGGCAGAGCCCTTACAAGAGCCCACACAATGCCATATGGAGGTTCAGCCTTCAACACTGTGAGCTCCATAAAACTCTTAGTTTATAAGGTCACCTGCCTCAGGTGTTTCACCATGGTAAAGAGAAGCTGACTGATACAAGGTGTGGCCCTGCCTATCCTTCCAGCTGAGGCCTCAGCTGACTTGTTTGCTTTGCTTGGCCTCCCTAGACCTCACCAGTCCCAGCCTCTGTACAGCACAAAGGACTTCCTTTGTCTCGTTCCAAACCATGTCTTAAAAACAGAATCTTCTTAACAAGATGGAGTGTTCTAGACCTACATGAGAGATAAATTAAGGAAAGAGAAGGCAAAGAAGGAATTTGGAAATACCACATGCTCTGCTCTCTCCAATTCTACTCTTTGAAAGCATGCACCTCGACAGTACAGGCTGGAGAAACACCCATCACGAGCACCCCTGTAGGCTGTCTGGGCTGGGGCCACAGTGTTGTCCTAGATCCCATGTTTCCATAATGTTTTAATTTAGGCATTGCTTTTGTAATCAAGAATAACAGAACATTTGAAAAGAAAAAGTGATTTTTCAAGTCTTGGCTGACAGGACCTCTCAACAGGGAGCTGGTAATGGGGTCTGGAGCAGGACACTGGCCAGAAAGACCGCCTGCCCAGGCTGGGGAAATCGCAACCTTCAGACAGGGACTGAGTCCTCTTGGAGCCCAGAGGAGAGCCTCGTGCTGTTCTAGAAGTCCTTGCAGATGGTTTTTAAGGGTGCACATTTGTTCTTCAGTTTCCAGAGCCAGGCACTACCATTTCCCTCCAGGAAGAGGAGCCAGGTGGCCGGGCTGGGTGACAGCTGGGAATATCACTGTCTCCTTGTTTTTGTTTTCTTAGTACTTTTTGAATTATAGACCAGGTGAATGTATCACATCCTCCAAAAGCAAATGCAACATAAACACAAAGTTCTTTCCAGAACAGGACTGTTAAATCAGTGTACAATACATCACATCTGGACACAGGTGCCTGGGTAAACAACCATTTGAAAACAAAGAGTTAATTCTAAAATGTGCCTTAAGGAACACTTGGAAGATCCAGGAAAGGGCTCCCTGTTTGTTTGCCTGTTTCTTTTACAGCCTCCCACTCTCTGAGGCAACCTCTGTCCAGGTGGGGTGGCTCAGTTCTCTCCAGTCTGTTCTCTGGGCCAGGCTCTCTGCTCTGTGTGGTTCTGGTCTGGATCAGGTGGCGCTAGATCTTCAGCAATCACTTTGTAAAGATCCGAACGTGGATAAATGCCTGCGATGGTGTCACTTTGAACATCCTTCTTAACAGTAGATGTGGGTCCCCACTTGAGACATGAAGCCCTGAGAAATAGCAGGTGGAAATTCCATGCACCTGCTGGGGCCAGGAAGGGAAGGAGAAGAAGGCGTCTGGGCTGTTAACCCAGCCGAGGGCGAGCTGGTTCTCTGACCTCCCTCCTCATCACACGCCTTGATGGATGGCTGCTGGAGGAGCCTGCCCACTGTCCGGCTAGTGGAGACGCACCCAGGTCAGCCCTGGAGACCTACTGTGTGCGGTGCCCCTTGCTGGGAGTTGGGTGCACTTGAGACCATCCAGGACATCTGCTGCCTGCGGAAGGAGGCTGGCGGGTTCCCCAGGGATCCAGGAGCCATGGCCATGTGTGCCTCGGGACCTGAGTGCACCATGAGTCGGGGAGACCATGTGCTGGGTGGGGGGCTGAATCTCACGAGGGAGGTGATGGGCACCTCTGCTGAATGGGGAAAGAAAGAGGAAGAGACATCACGACAGAGTGCCATGGAGGTAGGAGAGATGTTGGAGAGAAAGAGAAGGAGAGGGATCTGCAGAGGCGGGTGGCGACCGGCCTGCCTGGTGGGGAGGACCAGGCACGTGGTGGGAACCCGGGAGGAAGGGAGAGAGGAGAGAAGATGGGTTGACCCCTCAGCGGGAAGATGGCTCAGGAGAGGGCAGGAGCAGAGAGGAGTCAGCGACGGGCCAGAAGCAGCAACGCAGCCTGCAGCACCCTCCCTGCCTCCTGGTGACCTGGAGCCCCGAGGTCTGCTGGCCTGGACACACAGACAGGCCATTCCCTGGGTTCCTGGTCTCCCTGTTGCCTCCTGAATGGAGCCACCTTCTCCTCTGCCTCTGGGCCTCTTAGAGACGTGACCCTGCCAACAGAGCCTGCTGCCCAGGACCCTGGACCCTCATTTCCCTGGGCCAGGACCATGGCAGATAGTGCCTAGGTCAGTGTGTTGTAAAGCCCATGGGTCACCCAGAAGATAAGTTCCTGTTCAGAAGCATCCAGGGGCCCGTCCGGCAACCCTGGACTTCCACCCACCACAGATGCAATATCTTCCAAATACATGGGTGTGTGTTTTGTTTTGGGGGGGTTTGGGTTTTTTGTTTTGTTTTGTTTTGTTGGTACCAGGGATTGAACTCAGGGGCACTTGAACACGGAGCCACATCCCCAGCCCTATTTTGTATTTTATTTAGAGGCAAGGCCTCACTAAATTGCTGAGGCTGGCTTTGAACCCGCCATCCTCCTGCCTCAGCCTCCCAAGTCTCTGGGATTACTGTGCCCGGCCAAATCCAGGGGTTTATATACAAGGAGGCTGATTTCAAGGGTCCTGTTGGGTGGGTGGAAGTCACAGGCATGGGACAGACCATAGCGCAGGAGCCAGGGCCTCCTTTGAAGCTAAGCTCTGGCCCACCTCCCCGGGGTGGCCTCCTGGGATGCCCCCACCTGGTATGGGACATGGCAGACAGCCTCAGAGAGCAGGTGACCCAGGCAGGTCCCCAGCAGCCCTCTGACTCCCCCTCCCCTCCATTTCCCTCGTCCCAGACCTTGTCCCACTCATACACCGTCTGTGTGGACCCACCATGTAGGTCCCAGCCACTGTGGGCAGGCAGCTGCTGGGTAGACAGGGTTCATGCTTCAGCTTGGGCCTGGCCGGAGAGAGGGAAATGTCTGCCCCATCTCAGCATCCGTCCTCTTCCTCTCTCGGCAAGCCGAGGGCAGAGGGACCAGGCTCCTCATTTCACCCTCCTCCTGCAGGTGGGCCACAGGGAGGCCCAGAGAGGGCAGATTCTCACTCCACAACACACAGCAGGTGACCTGGAGACATGGAGACCAAGCGCTCCCTGGCCACAGCTCACCTGGCATCTCCCTTCCGCCATTGTCCCCAGGACCCTGCCTCACCCCTCTTCCTGATTCCTCCTCCTCCCTCTCCCTCTGCCTCCTGCTGGGCTTCTCCATCTCCTGTCCTCCTCTCTCCTGCCTCCCTCCTCCAATCCCACTGCCTCTCCCCTTGCCATCTCCTTTCTCTCCAGCCGCCTCTCTGCAGGTCAACTCCCGCCCACTCGTCATGCTCCCGCACACGGGCATGCCAGGTGCTCACACGCACTCGCTCATTCCACTCACTCCTTCCTCATCCAGTGAGGAGCTGCCTGTGTGTCCACCCAGACAGGGATAGGCACCATCTGGGAGCTGGAAGGGGACAGGGACCAGATAGTGGCTGGGGAGGAGCAGAAGGCAGCTGAGTGGGAAGCAGGGCCCCTCACCCTCTCCACTGGACCCCAGGCAGAGCACATGGTCAGATGTGATCATGACACACGCACCTCATGCCTCTTGTCAGCTGCTTGTCACTCTTGCCCTCTGTGTCTCATTTAGTCTTCTTTAGCAAAATCACCTGTTTGTCACAGGGGGACAGTTTAGTGAGACCTGAGATTGCACTGAGGCTGAGGGGGCTTGGGACCCCTGTGGGAGAGGGCGGGTGACAGAGGGGGGAAGGGGACGGGGGAGGTGACCAGAGGTTCCAGCTTTGCTCTGGTCCTGGAGGCTCCAATCCGAGAGCTGACCATAGCCCCAGGGGCCAGGAGAAGGTGGGATTGGACTTGCTTGAAGCTGAGTCTGGTCACATTCCCAATGACATTAGCTGGGGTTGGAGGAGGGGGTTTAGGAGCCAAAGTTGCCCTCAGTGGGGGGACAGAAATTAAGTAGCCCCCTCCACCCTTCAGAGAGGGGTCTCTGCACTCCTGGAGTTGCTCAGCACAATGCACCCCTGCCTTATCACAGCAAGGAGAAGAGGTGTCTCCTCTCCATTAAGCACACGATCCCTGAGTGAGGTGGAGCTCGGTTCAAGTCCCTGTTAGCCTGCTCCCTAGCTGTGCAAGCTGGGACAAGTTGCTCACCTCTCTGAGTGACTTTCTGCAAGCTTTGGTTGTTGGTCCCTACCTGGTGGGTTGTCCAGGTGATTTTTCAATGAGAAGACACTGAGTCCAGTGCCTGGACCAGGGGAAATCACCAGCTTCATCATGTGACTGCCTCAGCCTGCTGCAGGCTGGGAAGTTAGCCTCACAACCCTAGCAACCTCTGGAGCAGTGTTGCCCTCTTCTTCCTCCCAGAAACCACCTCACCATGCTTTCAGGATCACCTACACTTACCTGGTTTATTCTACTCTGGCTGCTTGGCTCACCTCAAGCACTGGAATGTATTTTCAAGGACTGTTTGTTGACCAACTATCAGACCAATCCCCTCCTGTCACTCTGATCACTTCCTGGATGCCATCTTCCTCCAACACTGTAGCCCAAAGAAATAAAATGCAAGACACAAATAGAACTGTAAATTTCAGGTAGCCTCATCTTGAGAAATCAAAAAGAAACAGATGAAATGAAGAATCATTTAATCACCTATTTTGTGTAACTTGATCTCTCCAAAATATTACTTCAACCTCCAACAAATATTAAAAGTTGTTAGTTAAACATGTTGCATTCTCTTTTTTATATTAAGTCCTGGGAACACCGTGTGTGTTTTGCACTAAAAACATGTCAGCTCACACTGGCCACACTTTGAGGGTTCAGCAGCCGCCTGGGATGCATGGCCACCCCTAGGAACAGCAGCCATCCTGCGTGGGAGCATGCAGCTCCAGATCCTGGCTGGTCCTGGGCCCCAGCATCCCTGGTGGGGGTTTTCAGATGCATTGGGAGCCCAAGCATCCGTGGCCAGGGGTCCTCCTGCTGCCACAGTTTGCTCAGCAGAAATTCCTCCCTCCGGGCCTCCTCGACCCCTGCAGAGTCTGCCTCGTAGCCAGATTCCCAGGTGACTCCTGGGCCCACTGCTGGAGGCTCCCACAGGGAGAGGGTTCCTATCTCTTCCATTTTCTCTCACTCTCTTCACTGAGGAAGAATGAGTTCAGAACTAATTGTTCTTTAACAACTCTCCAGTGGTGGCCGATCACCTGTGTCACACATGCACGCACGCACACACACACACACATACACACACACACACCTTGAGGTCTCACTTTCCTAATTCATACAGTGGGACCAGAGTCACAGCCGCTCAGGGTGTTGCAGAGATTAAATGAGATAATACCATAAAGGGCTTCTGCAGGGGCTGAGCCCCAGGAAAACCCCGGAGCCCCACCATGGGGCGTCCAGCCTTAAGCATGAGCATAAGGAGCTCCCAGCTGCGCTGTTCCTGGCTCAGCCAAGAGGAACACTGACTGACGTGTGAGGGTCAGGTCCACCCATGCCGCTGAGGACCTTGCAGTTGTAAAATGGGTGCTGTGGTAGGGACTGTCAGAGAGGGCGGGCGTGCTGTGTTACCTGTCGATTGGCTTCATTCCTGTTTTTACAGTGCTGAGGATCGAACCCACGGCCTGGCACCGCTAGGCCAGTGCTTGACACTGAGCTGCACCCCGACTCCTGTTTCATCAGTTTTAAAATTGAAAAGAAATACTTGATTGAATTTTTTATTAAAAAAAAAATCTCTCCATGTAAATTTGGCATCCCAGCCGCCTGCTCTGGCCGCCCCAGCCCAGCGCCTCAGAGGGAATCACCCATCACGATTGAGCGTTTCCTTCGGCAGCGTCTCTGTGCACATTCCGATACGTGTGTGTGTGTGTGTGTGTGTGTGTGTGTGTCCACAAAAACTGTCGAGCCGTAGAGACTGATGGGCAGCTTTTCCCCACCAGATATGCACCCGGTGGCTAAACCAGAAAAGCAAGTTGGGAGGTTGTGTGTGGGGTGTGACCCTCATTCTGGGAGCATATGCAGAGAAGGACCTGGGACTCCATCCAAAAATAAGCCACCCTGGTGGCTGGTGGGTGTGGGGGAGGCTGAAGACAGATCCGTCATGGTCCTATGGGGTGCACAGGGGCCACCACTCTGAGCCTCAGGCTTCTTGTCCCTACACCAGGACGGGACAAGTGGCTCCCTACCAGGGGCCCTTCGGCCATCTCTGGAGGTGCTTTGATTGTCTCAAGTGGGTGTTGCTGGTGTCTGGTGAGGTGTCACCTGCATGGGACAGCATAGTATTATTTGGTCCCAAATGTCAGCGACTCCAAGGTGGGGAGCCAGGTCCTCCTGTGAGGTTCCAGGAGGTGAGAACAGGACAGGAGAGTGCCATCGCCAACACCATTGACACTGTTCAAGTTGGTCACTGTGTTATTATCGTCATTGTCACCGTGGACCACTGTGAAGATGCCATCCTGTGTCCAGGTGTAGGGAAGCCTTGGGGCTGATTTGCCATCCAGGTGAGCACAGGGCTGTCACGGCAGGTGTTGCAGGGACACAGCCACGGGAGGCCCTCCGGCACAGTCCTGGCGCCAAGCGCCTGCTGGCGGCTGACCAGCTGGCCGAGCTGGGCGTGGGAGCCCAGCTGCCCGACCGGCTGGCCTTGCTCTGGCCCAGCTGCTCCGGGGGAGCAGAATCAGCACTAGGCGTCCCTTGCACTCCGAGCTCATTAACTGGCCAGCTCCTTTTCCAGGAGAGCCCAAGTTCCGCTGGTGGCACCACACGCCACTGCTGGGCCCGTGATTATGGCTGGTTGGGTTTCTCCAGCCCACCGGGGGCCACTCCTCCCCATCTGCCTCCCTGATCAGAGGCTTCCCTTTATCTTCTCCCCTCCCCGCCTCCAGCCTCCCCCTTGACTCCTGTCCCATCAGTACCTTCTCATCCTTTCTTCCATCCATCCTGGCTGAGGGCCCCAGGCTCCCTGGCTCCTCTCTACTCCTCCATCGGACCCTGGACCCTTAGCCTCCCTCATCTTCCTAAGAGGAGGTGAAACACAGAGGCTGGATGGACACAGTACCTGAAAAAGTCACCGTCACTGTGCAGATGCAGAAACTGAGGCCCTGAGCAGGAAAGATGCATCTGAAGGTCAAGAGCAAGTTGGGAATGGTCCAGGTATTCATCTGCTAAACAGTCAGGGACTCCAGACTGTGTGGAACCCAGGACTTGGCCATGACCACTGGGCCCAAACTTACCCACAGGGAAAAACAAGACTTGCTTCCCTGCCTCCCGGGGTCCCCACCTGCGACTGTGCCTATCCCTGCCTGTGGAACCTCTGCCCAGACCAGACTGTCACACTTCCCCAGCCAAGCCCAGATGGTCAGCATCTTTGTGTGGCAGCCCAAGGCCCTCTGCTAGGATGCCCAGCTCTACGACTGGGGGGTGAGGACAAGATGTGAAAGGACGGGCAGTGCCAGGCACCGGGGACAGCTTATAGACAGGCCGTGCCCTGGGGTGGCCCTCAGGTGGATCTGCTGACCCCTGGCTCCCTGGGTTCTGGAGCAGCAGATTGTCTTTAGAGGACAAAGGGAATCCCTCCCCTTCACATTCCCCACCTGAGGGACGACTGAGGGCAAAGGTCAGCCAGAAGGCTGCTCCTGAGGGCAGTGGAGAGACTGGTGGAGCATTGGCAAGTTTGACCACGGCCACGGTGGCCAGCCTGAGCCTCCCCGCCCAAGTCTGCACATGGGTCCTGGCCCTGGGTCCCTGTCCAGTCTTCACCTGCAGAGCAAGTCTCCTGCTCCAGCCTGGGCCCAGGGGACAGGTGGCCTTGGTCTGGGAGTCCAGGGGCTGAGCCGCTTGGAATCTGTGCCTCACCCTGGAGTCTGGGGCTTCCTCGAGGGTGGGGACCAGGTTCATGGGGAAACATGGTGGGCAGGCAGCTCACACCTGAGCATGAACATGCACGAACATGCACGAACATGCACCAACCCCGAGTTGCTCATCTGCTCCCAGGAGCCGTGGGAACCCCTACTGCTGGCTTGGCCTAGTGCCTTGTCCAGCAAAAGCGACCGGGTGCGGGGGTTATGGGTACTGGCCCCACCTGAAGCCCCTTGGTAGCAAAGGACCCCGTCTCTGAGCCTCTTCCTTCTCTGCAGGACAGCTCCCACCTCATGGGGTTGAAGCCAAGACGCAATGACATTGGACCCCTCAGCATGGCCTGGCACACAGCACACCATCAATACCCTGCTGCTGGTGGCGTGTCACCTCCAGGTCCTTCGAGGGAAATGCTCCAGGTGGCAGGCCGGGTGGAGACACCCCATGGCGCCCATTCTGAAGATGGAGACTGAGGAGAGGCACAGGCCTCGTGGAGTGGATGCAGGTGTGAACAGAGCTCCGCAGGCTGCCAGCCAGTGGTGGCATCTGAGTTCTTGGCCGCAGCTGTCCCCAGGAACTGCCCAGGGGGCTAATAAGCAGAGGGCTGAACCCAACCTGAGTTCAAGATTCAGTACATCTGGGCCAAGACCCGAGATTTCGTATTTCGATCAGGTTTCCAGGAGATGCTGGACCAGGGACAAGGTCTGGATTCAGAGTCACCTGCATTTAGATCTTGACAGCACAAGTCGCACACTGTGTGATCTTGGGCAAGTCACCTACCCTCTCTGAACCTCCATTTCGTTATGTGGGAAATGGATGGAGAGGCTTAAGTGGAAGATCCTAAAGATCAGAAATGTCAAAACACCCGGCAAGAGGCAAGTGCCCAGAACAGGAAATCTAAGACTGTTCACCCAGGTGCTAGTGAGGCCTGGCACAAAGCTCAGCTCAGTTTCATTTTCACAACTGAGAACACTGGGGCATTGTGTTTGGCTCCCAAAGCTGCCTGTTGCTGTCTGCTCCCTCTCTCTTTGCTGGGGGATTCTCCCCATTTTAGAGAGGAGAAGGCTGAGTCATCCTGGGCTCAGGGTCAGAGGCCCAGTGGGGGCAGCACGCTCCTTCTGACACCTGGTCACCCCTGTCCCTTGCCTGGGCTCCCTCCTGGAGCGAGGCTGGGTTCCTCCGGCAGGAGTCTTCCCAAACAAGAAGAGAATAAAGAGCTTTCTGTCCACACCAGAAGAAAAACAAACCCCCACCACCCTCCATGGCCTGCTAGGGAAATTATGGATCTGTTATTGTTGTTGAAATCACTACCAGGGGAAATAGGTCAAGGCATATTTTGCCAGCGAGGGAGTCGCTGTGTCCCCCAGGAGGAATACTCATTTCCCACTCTGAGTTGCCTTTCTGTTCTGCTCCCTTGCCTGTCCCCCAAAACTGGGGACAGGACTCAGAGGACCTGGGATTGGGGCCCAGGATGGAGGAGAAGGGCTGGGGCCATGACTTGGGGGTAGGGGACAGTCCTTAGCAGGTCCCTCCTCCCTCTCTTTCCCTCCCCCACTCCTTCTCTCCTCTGTGCATCGTCGGGGGAGGGGAATATAGAACCAGTTAAATATGTCATCTGATCCCCCACTTCCTAGGTGGTAATGGAGGGGAAACAGTCACGGTGAAGGAAGACCAAAGGAAATACTGTCTACAGGGGGCCATTCCTCTGGAATGTTTTTGGTCTGTCTGGAAATCAAGGTCATATCCCATTCCTCTGGGGTCATTTTGATTTCAAATGCTCTACATTTCTGGGCCCTGTGAGGAGCATCCGGGCAGGTCTGTATGGAAAATCTGGAGCTCACAGCCCAACAGAGGAGAGAAAATGGGGTGGGGGCTTTTACACATTGGTGCTGCTCTAGTGTAGACAGGTTCACAGCGGGCCGTCTGCTTTCCTAATGGCCTGCGGAAAAGTAGATGTGGGCTTTTTGATGTCCCCAGTATATTCCCTCCTTCCCCAAGCCTCAAACCAGGAGGCAGAGAGAACAGGGGTTTTGCAATGAGTTTAAGTGCCAGTGGACCAGATCACCCACTGTGTGACCTTAGGCAGGATTTAAAACCCATATGAGCCAGGCGTGGTGGCGCACACCTGCTAAGGAGGCTGAGGTAGGAGGATCATGAGATCAAAGGCAGTCTCCAGTAACTTAGCAAAGCCCTCCACAACTTAGTGAGATGCTCAAAATAAAATATAAAAGGGCTGGGGCTGTGGCTCAGTGGTTAATCACCCCTGGGTTCAATCCCTGCTACCCAATAAAACAACTCTAGGAACCTCAGTTTCTCCTCTGAGAAGGAAGAGAAATCAAATCATCTCACTTACCCCAAAGGGTTTAACTAGAAGATCAACTGAGAATGCTCATGGTCATGTCTGTTCAATACCCAGCAAGTGGTAATAACAGGTGATGCTCCTCGGAATGCACTGGGGTCCTTCTGTCTCCACAGGGATTCATCCATTTGGCTGCTGTCCGATCCCTCAGGAGGTAGCTTCTACTATGAGTCACATTTTACAGGTGGGGAAGCCGAGCACAGAGCGGTGAGGCCCCTTGCTCAGGGGACAGAGCTGGAAGGAGGCAGGGGCGAGGGTGCTCCTGGCTCCAGTCCCTGGCCCCCACCCTCCAGGGTTCTCCCCCAGGGATGCTCCATGTCATCAACCCAATCTTGACACCGGTTCTTCTTTACTCTATGGCTCTATGTCTGCCTCCACTGGGGACCTGTCCAAGCCCCCGTCTTCAATCCATATGTTCCTGATGGCCAAGGGCTCTGACCACACTCTGCAAAGCCACCCTCAGGCATCTGGTAGAGGCCACTTTCTTCACTGTTTCATCTGGTGGTCACTCTGGTCACACACAAGGGCCTGGCACGTTCCAGTCTACCCTCAGGAACCACCATCAGTGATGAGGTCCTTAGCCACACATCTGAGTAGCTGGGAGACCAGGCTGGAGGGCATTTCTCCCAGACCAGAGCTGTGCTTTGGGGAAACATCCCTGAGGTCCACCCTGACCTCCCTGATCTTCGTCTCCTTCCCCCGGCTCTCAGCAGATCTTTACCGACTCTGGGTGCCCCCCCAATACCCACAGCAGAAAGATCCCCTGGGGAATATCTTGGCAGTCCCTTCTGTGGGAAAAGCATAGCCCAGGAAATGCCAGCAGCCCCCAGGCAGCCCAGCCACACCGATCACCATGTCCTGCTACACACCTGCCTTAGAGTCTGAGCTTCCATTTTGCAGAAGTGTGACATTCACCCAAGGCTGCATAAGGGCCTGGGGAGGCTGGCCACTGAGCTGTCACAGGTGGGAGGCCTGTCCTGGCCTTTGCAGGGTTTGGAGTTAATCAGTATCTATTTTCCAGGGGAGAATGTGGTGGGAACCATAGTGACTTCAAGGTTGGCCTTGAAAACAGAACAGCTGGATAGGCAGGATGCTTACAGGGTGGCCAGCTAGACAGGAGCATGAACCTTGGAGGGGGACTCTTCCAGAGTTCACAGCACAGTGTGTGGCAGGCACCGCTGGACAGGTGTGTGGATATCCTTGCTAAGGGGACTGGACCTCATCTGATGAACGAAGGGAAACACTCAAGGGACAGAGCAGGGATGTCACGGCCCATGCCTGCAGCGGGGGTTCCAAACACTAGTGGTTTATTCGGGAGGTGGCTTCAGCTCAGAGGGGAGGTGTGAAGAATCAAGAAAGGAGAGGCGAGTAGCCAGCTGCCTCTGGGCAGAACTGGATGGAGCCCTGCTGGCGGAGCGGGCAGCTCTCGGCCATCCCTGCCCACAGGAGGGGGAAGGCCCAGGATTGATCTGCCCTTGGTCAATGTGGGGACCATCTCTCCCATAGTCAGAGAGAGCCCTCGGGCAGGGAGTGGCCTCCTCCCTGGACACAGCACAGCGGCCTGGTGTGCATGGCCCCAACGCCATCCTCTGCAGGTCTGGGTACGTGTTCATGGAAGGGACTCTTTGTGGCCAAATCAGTCATGAATACCTTCTGGGGTGGGGTGGGTGTTATGGCTGTATTTCCCAAACTACACCCCAGGGAGTCTGACCCCCATGACACATCCCGTGGTCAAGTCCCCTGGGGAATTCTACATCCTGTGTTCATGGCACCCGTGATGTATCAAGGTCTTCGACGAGTCCCCTGGGAAAGAAGCTGGGTTCACTGTGCTGACAAACATTCCCTCCCAGGTTCAAACTGAATGCAGCTGAGCTGAGCCAGGAAGGGCCCCTGCAGGAGACCCCTCCTGGGCTGGATCACCCACGGTGCTGTGGTCAGAAACTTTCCACAGCAATGGAAAGTCTCCCATCTGTGCTGTCCAATATGGCAACCACCCAGCTCCTGGGCAGTTGGGATGTCGTGAGTTACATGGGGGAATTGAATTTTTAAATTTTAACTCATTTAGCTTCAAAGGTTGGCCAAGACCCTATTGAATAGCAGAGATTTGCCATCTAATTTTTGCCCCATTGAGTGTGGTGATTGGCACCAAAGGGGCCCTCTATAAATCACAATCTTGCTGTAGTCATGGCTGACATTTATTGAGCACTTACTGAATGCCAGGCACCAAGAGCTGGATTGAATCCTCCAACAACTCAGGGAAGTGATCGGTATTGTCATCGAATGCCTTTTCCAGATAAAGAAGTGGAAGCACAGTGTCCAAGAAGTGACATTTCCAGCCCTCATGACCATGAAGTGATGGATCCAGGATTTGTGTGTGGGTCTCTTGGACCCCAGACTCCTTCTCTGAATCGACATTCATATGCCCAGACTAGCTTCTGGAACAGTCTTAGCACCAGCCCCAGGATCTGGAGGTGAGACCCTTGCTCTTCTCTTTCTTCAGTGGGGCATGTCCAGAGGAGGGATTGGAGCCTCAGCTCAATTCTGCTGGCTCTGTCCTGTTGCAGGGCTGGACCCTGGGTGTACAGGAAGGTGGGGAGCCATATAAATTCAATGCACTACTTGGGAAGCTCCCCATTATTGGGGGCAGCACACAAGTAGAAATCACCCACAATGCAGCAAGGCAAGACCCGTGAGGAGCCACCTCCTCATCCTCTCCCACAGCACCCTGCCCGGGTGACTGGCCGAGCCCCCTCTGCAGCTGAAAGCCAACTGGTCTAGCTGGGATTCTCCCACTTATGCAGCTCATGAATATTTAACAGCATCTGCTGTGGAGGTGATAAAACCCTACCATTTGACAAATGTGGCCTAATCTTTTCCATTTCGGGTGCAAATATGCCTTCTGAGTCCTGTTTGTCACCTAGATTAATGGCCCAGGGTCCCATAATCCTTTGGTGCTAATTCAAGTGGTGGCTGACCAGAATGTGTCTGCTGGGGATTTGCTGGGACACACACACACACACACACACACACACACACACACACACATGCACGCACAGGATGGAGCAATTAGTCATGTGCAGATTACTTGTGGTCAATGCATGTGTGTGTGTGGCCTGTCTTTGTGCATCTGGACGCTGTGTTTACCAGTGTTTAGATGTGTGCAGAATGAGCTGTGCACACTGTTCACTGTGCATGTCTGCAGGTAGGACCTGGGCCACGGGATGGATGGCCGAAGGAAGAACCATAGACACTTGGTGATGTCCCCGCCGGGTGGGTGGCAAGGGAGAGGGAGAGAGGGTCGTCACAGGTGGGATGACACCAGGAAATATTGTCTACCAGGGAAGATTCCTCCAGAATGTTTGTGATCCGTCTGAAAATCAACCGTACCTCCCACACCTGCTGGGGCCATTTTGGACCCAAATGCTCCATTTCACTGTTCCTGGAAGAGGCGAGACACACAATCAGATGTCTATCTGGACTACTTCAAGTTCACAGCCTGGCGGAAGAGTTGAAATCAGTGTGCGTGCCTCTGGGTGTGTGTGTGTGTGTGTGTGTGTGTGTGTGTGTGTGTGTGTTTCTGTGTTGTTTGAGGTCTTCTTACAGTGATATAGTGAGGGTAGAGGTCCAGGGTAGATTATCTGCTTTGTGCATGCTCTTTCTTTCTCTCTCTCTCTCTCTCTTCCCTTCCCTCTCTCCTCTCCTCTTTCAGTAAACCCTCCAATACTTGCCAAAAATGCTGGAGGGATCCCCCATGGGTCTGGTGTCTGGATATTCTCACCAACTCGGTCTTCTCTTGTCCCAGACTGATTCTCAGGCAGCTCTGCAGGAACCAGGGATGTGAGAGGAATCTCCAGGAAGGCCCCATCCTCCTCCTTGCTCCTCTTCCACTCCAGCATCTGCACCCTCACCCAAGATGGCAGCAGGACAGGTCTCAGCTGTGTGGTGGGTGGAGAGGGGGGGCCTCGGTCAGCATGGGGCAAGGAAGGAGGGAACCAGGTCCACGGTGCAGGGAGCTGGGACCCACAGGGAATGCCCATCTCATGGGCTGAGAGTCTCCATGCTGTCGAGCAAAGCTCCACTCAAGTGCAAAGTGCCCCTGTGAAGACGGAAGCAGGCAAACTCCAGACGTTCCTTGCACAGATATTTCCTGATGTCCTGGCTGCACCCATGGCCTCTGTGGTCAGCCTGTCCTTGCTGAGGTCACCCTGAGCCCTGCAACGCCACCTTCTAAGAGCCAAGGGGGTAAGAGTGGGCAACTGTGTGGGCAGCTTTGGGCAAAGGTGGCAAGGGCCCAGCTTGGTGGACAGATTTGCCAATCCCACCCAAACATACCCAGGTGGGAATAAGATGGGGGAGTCCTAACTCAGTGGTCAGCAGTCCTGGAGTCTGAGGCAGCAACGCCTGAACACCTGCCAGACACTTCTCAGTATCACAACCTTGAGTGAGCCGGCTCTCTACTCTAGCTCAGTTTCCTCCCATATAATCAGGGACAGTCTGTGGCACAGTCACTGCCCAAGGCCTGTCGTGAAGAGCACACACCCAGCTGTTGTTGCTTTTACTGTTCTCTGCAGGACCCACTGCCCATGTTCCCATGGTGTCTGCTCCTCCTCTGGGGA
>NW_025920179.1:792210-845366 GCF_902686445.1 Sciurus carolinensis
CACCAGTCTATTACTAATACATTCTGTACCCTGCAATTTTCAATGATGGAAATTAGGTCAAGTAAATGTGCTGGGATGTTTAACTGTATGACCTTTGAAAATGGAACAGGTCTTGGCAGAGCAGGGTTGGCAGGAGAGCCACCATCAGAAAGTCTGAAGAGCTACAGGGAGGAGAGGCCAGACTCTGTTGAAAAAAATTTTCAATTTTTTTTTCTTGTTTCTTTAGTTATGAGTTGTTACTGTATCTGTGAGGTCCTGGCACAATGAGGACACTCAGTATGAATGATCATTGGGATTCAGGAGAGGTAGCTTTTTTCCTGCAATTTAAAAAACCTTACTTAGGGTTGTAGAAACTGCAAGGACTCCCTTGCATAAATGGCATAATTTTATTTTCAGATTGAAGAGTCCTATCGGTTGAATCTTTGGATTTACAGTGAAAGATATTTTAATCCTAGAGATTTGTGTTTTAAAGGCATTCAAGTGTAATATGTATTCTTTTTTTTGTGGTGCTGGGGTTTGAGCCCAGGGCCTTGTGCTTGCAAGGCAAGCACTCTACCGACTGAGCTACCTCCCCAGACCCGCTCCCTCCCCAGCCCCGCTCTTTTCTTTTATCATTTAGTTGTATGGTTTTGCCATTTTCTGTTTAGGAGGTAATTCTGAATCATTTTATTGGCATAATTAGGTTTGATATGTTAATCTAAACTCATATCTTGGTAGCATTCAGTGTTTCATTCCAGTTTTGTACCAAAATGAATTGTGGTGTATTACAGATAATCAGTTGCAAACAAATTTCTGTTACACTGCTTTGTTTTGGCAGAGTTTGAAGAATGAAATCCCAGCTACTCAGGAGGCTGAGGCAGGAGGATGATGGCAAGTTGAAGTGCAGCCCCAGCATTTTGGAGAGGACCTAAGCAACTAGTCCAGATCCTGTCTCAAAATATTTACAAAGAGGTTGGGGGATGTAGCACCGTGGTAAAGCACCCTGGGTTCAGTCCCCCAAAAGAATAAAATTTAACTGGTACAGGGATTCTTTCTACACCACCCCAAAGAAATGAGACTTCAACCTTAAGTGCATTTCAGGTTAAGTAGCTTGCTGCCTAGAAAAGAAACTCCTTTACTGTTGGACATTTTAAATATTTGTCTTCTTTAACCCAGAATCTGCTTTCCCTTAATTCTTAACTGTTGTTCACACTTCATCCCAATTGGGAAGTGAATATAAAGTCTGGCCTCTCCTCCCTGTAGCTCTTCAGACTTTCTGATGGTGGCTCTCCTGCCAACCCTGCTCTGCCAAGACCTGTTCCATTTTCAAAGGTCGTAAGGTTGAACATCCCAGCACTTTTATTTGACCTAATATAATATAGCAAGACCTCTTAACTTCCTCACCAATTGGTCTTATTTCTTTATATGTCATAGCTGTTTCTTTGAACTGCAAACAGTATTCCAGACACAGTCTGACCAATATCTAACCATAAGAGCTTATTGTCTTCCTTGATTTGCATATGCCATAGAAATATATCACCTATAGAGGACCTGTGTTCTGTAGTTGCAGGCACCTGTAGTAGAGCGAGAAATGATTAAAAAAAAAAAGCAAAAGGTGTCTGTAAAATTAAGATCTGTGTAGCAAACCTTGTAAAACTTTCTGGGCCCTTCCGTTACTTGCACACAGTTCCTGCTTGCTTCTCTGGTTTTCCTAGAGTTGTCAATAGATTAGAATCAGCAAATTGGAAGTGGGACAAAAAAAATGATACCTAAGAGGTGACAGCTGACAGAAGTTGGTGAGGGGGAAGCAGAAACTAAAAAAGAGGAGCTGTCTTCCACTGTTTAATGTATACTTGAATACAGCTGTGTGAATCTCAGTATTGTCTGAAGTTTACTGTGTTACAACACAGTCACGACAAGTTGGGACCCCTATTTATTTGCACAATTGACTGAACTGAAATGTGCAGCTTGTTGTTAGGGTTTATTTGTTTCAGCTTGTTGAATCAGTTTGTTGAAATCTTTCTGAGTCTTGATTTTGTCACCCGAAATACAGGTTTTGGGCTGGGGAGATAGCTCAGCTGGTAGAGTGCTTGCCTCGCAAGCACAAGGCCCTGAGTTCGATTCCCAGTACCACAAAAAAATAAAATAAAAAAAAATACAGATTTTGCTGTATTCATATTTAATAAGCATGTCTCCTGTTCTGAAATTCTTAAAATGAGAACAAGGGGAAGGCCTAGTAGCATGCCACAATTGATTAGTATATTAGTCACTTTTTTGGATATGGTTATTTAATTGTTTCTGTATGAATTTTTGTTACTCTTTGTTGATGAAGACCAAATTTACATTTTGGGTGAGACATTTTCATCCCATATATGTATATGACTGCTTTGAAAAGTACATTTTGAAAGATTTAGGAATTGTGGCATGACTAGACTAACCCTAGTGTTGCATCAGCCCTTTTTTGCAGTCTGAAGTCCCTAGATACTTATTTTGGGGCATTTGAGAAATTTGTTTGGTTCGAGCTTCCTAAATCCTTCCAAATTAAGATTGTGTGTATGTTTTAAATTAACCTCCAAGATTGCATCATGAGCTTTTTGGATGTGAATATTTTCAGTGTACAGGACCCTTATTTTCTCAAATAAAATTTTAATTTTGAATTATAAGTTCTTGGGGATAGATTTTTGTGTCTTTGATAATATAAGTAAAAATACTTCTTTAAGCTATCTTTATTGGAAGGAAGTTTAATTAAGTTGGGAGAGATTAAAGCTGGTTTGGTGCCATAGCTTGGTCACTAGAACAAGTTAAACTATGAAAACTTTACTTTTTGCTGCTTGTAGGAATTGGGAGTGGTAGAGAACAGTGCTTTTTCCTCACAGGTATTGATGTAGGTCACTGAAAATTCAGGTTCACTGATGAAAATGAAACTTGTGAGCATGTTACTGCCTTTAATGCTAATACTTGTATATTTACAATACTTTAAAAGAAGTTCCTGTTTACTAGTAGACTTAGTTTTAAAATTCTGATTCTGGGTATCCAATATTGTTTCTGTTCAGTTGGGCAAGGGTCAAATTGGGATGTCATACATAACTCATGAGAAAAAAAAAGAGTTCTTTGAATCCTCAAGATTTTCTTATTAAACTTTGTATCCCTCCTCTTTATTGAAAGCAATGTCCTGGTTGCTCAGCTTTAATTAACACTGTGACAGTTATATTCCTGCCATACTTTCCTCAGAGTTTTTTGAAGGTAAATGCGATATGATGGAAGGAAAAATGCTTTAGAAATACAAATATATATTGTTCAAAACTAGAACAAAGTGTCAAGAAATTTTCTTGATAAGTGTATCATATGTATTAAACAGGATATTTATACCAAGTATTTTTTAAATAACAGAAGTCCTGTAAAATATTTAAGTACTGAAAGCTATATGATCATCTGCTGTTTGTGTTTTTATATACATTAATTTCCAACCTGGGTTATGTTTTCATATAGATCATATCTGCCATGTGGTTTGGATATACATTTCTATGTCTTGTCTATTAAGGTTTATATTATAGGACATTTCTGCACTTATTCTTGGCTTAGTAAAAATCTGTGCTTTTTTTACATTTTAATATCTGGTTGGACAGCTGTACTCTGTTGCAGAAACTAGTAAGAATGAGACTGGTAGTGGAGAAGGAATTGAGTTATAAATAAAATTATTTATTTATAATGAAAATTCAAGCAACAGAGAAGACTTTAAGAGAACTTGGTCCTCACCTCTTGTCATGAAATAGCCATAACCACAGAGAACACTACCAGTAAGTGATTTAAGGGTTTATCTTTCCATATCATTTTCTGTACTTGCTCAAAGATATTTAAAAAAATTAGTACAATTTTTTAGTATGAGCATGCCATAGTTTACTTAACCATTCCCTATATTATAGATTCTTTTTGGTATTACCTAGCTTTTATCTGTTACAAATGATGTTTCTGCCAAGTGAACCTGGTTGTCCCATATGACTTTAGGCTTTAAGTTATTATTTGTCTATGGAAAATTCATAAAAGTAGGATTTCTGGGAGGGCATACTCATTTTAATTTTGACATTACTGCCAAATTGTCCTCCCAAGAGTAATAGTGTTCATTTTTTACATATTTTTCTTTTTAATTTTCACCAATTTTATAGGTGGAAAATAGTCTCTTATTTTAGTTTGTGTTCAATCATTTTTGAGACCAAAAGTCCTTCAGAGGTAATTGATCATATGACATTCTTGTATGTCTTGACTGTTCATTGCTTTTTTGGTTTGTCCAATTTCTGTTACACATTTTCCTAAATTTGGCCGTCTAATCTCTCTCTTTGCCATAAATATTTTGAACTAGAAAGGCATGCCAGTATTCATTCAAGAGCTAAAGATGAGTAATCGTTTTTAAAAGTCCATTCTGTTAGTAGTCTACCAGGTTATTAAGAGCAAGAGGCAATTTCTGCATTTCTCTTGCTTTTATTTTCTTCCTAGTACAGTAAATCATGTTCATGTTTTGTAGAGTTCCTTGCAGTTGTGGATGAACTGTGGTGATCAGTATTTTTCATATTTTCTCAGTTTAACTATGTAGCTTGGTTTATGATGATGTATGAATATAAAGTAGGTTATCACTTTATAGACCTTAAATTATTATTATTATTTTCTGTTAAAATACAGCATTTCTTTGCATCTGTTGCAGGTTTGACCTGATAAATAATGAAGTTTGTAACTGATCCATAGGTTATCCAGAGATTGTCTTTAAATTTGTTAGCAACCTAGTATATCTAAAGTAGTGTCACTGGACAGAAAATATTGGTATTCCAGATGGCACAGTCTAACATTGATAATATTGAATTTTCTTATACATACTTAGCTTTCTTTTTCTAAAGTTTTTAATTTACCCATTAATTGAATTCCACTGACACATCAGAGTTCTTATAAAAGTTGGACTCTCTGGGAATTCTAAAATGAACCAAAAAGTTCAATACTTACATTCTTTTATTAGTCTGTGGTGTCCTTTTGTTTTTTTTTGTTTTGTTTTTTTCTTTTTTTTTATTGTAAACAAATGGGATACATGTTATTTCTCTGTCTGTACATGGCGTAAAGGCATACCATTTGTGTAATCATAAATTTACATAGGGTAATGTTGTTTGATTCATTCTGCCATTTTTTCCCTTCCCCCCACCCCTCCCACCCCTCCCCTCCATCTATACAGTCCTTCCTTCCTCCATTCCTGCCCCCTCCCTAAACCCAACTCCAACCCCAACACTAACCCTTCCCACCCCCCATTATGTGTCATCATCCACTTATTAGCGATATCATTCTTCCTTTGGTTTCTTGAGATTGGCTTATCTCACATAGCATGATATTCTCCAGTTTCATCCATTTGCCTGCAAATGCCATAATTTTATCATTCTTTATGACTGAGTAATATTCCATTGTATATATATACCACAGTTTCTTTATCCATTCATCAATTGAAGGACATCTAGGTTGGTTCCACAATCTGGCTATTGTGAACTGAGCAGCTATGAACATTGATGTGGCTGTATGTCTGTAATATGCTGATTTTAAATCCTTTGGGTATAGGCCAAGGAGTGGGATAGCTGGGTCAAATGGTGGTTCCATTCCAAGTTTTCTAAGGAATCTCCACACTGCTTTCCAGAGTGGCTGCACTAATTTGCAGCCCCACCAGCAATGTAAGAGTGTACCTTTCTCCCCACTTCCTCGCCAACACCTGTTGTTGCTTGTATTCTTGATAATCGCCATTCTAATTGGGGTGAGATGGAATCTTAGGTTGGTTTTGATTTGCATTTCTCTTATTACTAGAGATGTTGAACATTTTTCCATATGTTTGTTGATTGCTTGTATATCTTCTTCTGTAAAGTGTCTATTCATTTCTTTAGCCCATTTGTCAATTGGATTATTTACATTCTTGGTGTAGAGTTTTTTGAGTTCTTTATAGATTCTGGAGATTAGCGCTCTATCTGAAGTATGATTGGCAAAGATTTTCTCCCACTCTGTAGGCTCTTTCTTCACATTGCTGATAGTTTCCTTTGCTGAGAGAAAGCTTTTTAGTTTGAATCTATCCCAGTTATTAATTCTTGCTTTTATTTCTTGTGCTATGGGAGTCCTGTTAAGGAAGTCTGGTCCTAAGTCGACATGTTGAAGCTCTGGACCTACTTTTTCTTCTTTAAGATGCAAGGTCTCTGGTCTGATTCCGAGATCCTTAATCCATTTTGAGTTTAGTTTCGTGCATGGTGAGAGATATGGGTTTAGTTTCATTCTGTTGCATATGGATTTCCAATTCTCCCAGCACCATTTGTTGAAGAGGCTATCTTTTCTCCATTGCATATTTTTGGCCCCTTTGTCTAGTATGAGAAAATTGTATTTATTTGGGTTTGTGTCCGTGTCCTCTATTCTGTACCATTGATCTACCATTCTATTTTGGTACTAATACCATGCCGTTTTTGTTACTATTGCTTTGTAGTAGAGTTGAAGAACTGGTATTGCGATACCCCTGCTTCACTCTTTCTGCCAAGGATTGCTTTAGCTATTCTGGGTTTTTTATTCTTCCAGATGAATTTCATAATTTCTTTCTCTATTTCTGTAAGGTACATCATTGGGATTTTAATTGGAATTGCATTGAATCTGTATAGCACTTTTGGGAGTATGGCCATTTTGACAATATTAATTCTTCCTATCCAAGAACATGGGAGATCTTTCCATCTTCTAAGGTTTTCTTGAATTTCTTTCTTTAGTGTTCTGTAGTTCTCATTGTAGAGGTCTTTCACCTCTTTTGTGAGATTGATTCCCAAATACTTTATTTTTTTTTGAAGCTATTGTGAATGGGGTAGTTTTCCTAATTTCTCTTTCTGAAGATTCATCGCTTATGTATAAAAATGCCTTATTTATGTGCATTGATCTTATATCCCGCTACTTTACTGAATTCACTTATGAGATCTAAAAGTTTTCTGGTGGAATTTCCTTGTTCCTCTAAGTATATAATCATATCATCAGCAAATAGGGATAGTTTGCGTTCTTCTTTTCCTATTCGTATCCCTTTAAATTCTTTGGTCTGTCTAATTGCTCTGGCTAGAATTTCAAGGACGATATTGAACAGAAGTGGTGAAAGAGGGCATCCCTGTTTGTTCCAGTTTTTAGAGGGAATGCTTTCAGTTTTTCACCATTTAGAATGATATTAGCCATGGGTTTAGCGTAGATGGTCTTTAGAAGGTTAAGGAATGTTCCCACTATCCCTATTTTTTCTAGTGTTTTGAGCATGAAGGGGTGCTGTATTTTATCAAATGCTTTTTCTGCATCGATCGAAATAATCATGTGATTCTTGACTTTAAGTCTGTTGATATGGTGAATTACATTTATTGATTTCCTGATGGTGAACCAACCTTGCATCCCTGGGATGAAACCCACTTGATCATGGTGCACTATCATTTTAATATGTTTTTGTATGCGATTTGCTAAAATTTTGTTGAGAATTTTTGCGTCGATGTTCATTAAGGATATTGGTCTGAAATTTTCTTTCCTGATGTGTCTCTGTCTGGTTTAGGTATCAGGGTAATATTGGCTTCATAGAATGAGTTTGGGAGGGTTCCCTCATCTTCTATTTTATGGAATACTTTGAGAAGTATTGGAATGAGCTCTTCTTTAAAGGTTTTGTAGAACTCGGCTGAGAACCCATCTGGTCCTGGACTTTTCTTTGTTAGTAGGCTTTTGATGACTTCTTCTATTTCATTACTTGAAATTGGTCTATTTAAATTGTGTATGTCCTCCTTGTTCAGTTTAGGCAATTCATATGTCTCTAGAAACCTGTTGATGTCTTCAAAATTTTCTATTTTGTTGGAGTATAGATTTTCAAAATAGCTTCTAATTCTGTTTTGTATTTCAGTCGTGTCTGTTGTGATATTTCCTTGTTCATTCCGAATTTTAGTGATTTGGGTTTTCTCTCTTCTTCTCTTTGTTAGTGTGGCTAAAGGTTTATCAATTTTGTTTATTTTTTCGAAGAACCAACTATTTATTTTGTCAATTTTTTGTATTGTTTCTTTTGTTTCAATTTCGTTGATTTCAGCTCTGAGTTTAACTATTTCCTGTCTTCTACTACTTTTGGTGTTGGTCTGTTCTTCTTTTTCTAGGGCTTTGAGCTGTAGTGTTAGGTCATTTATTGTTTGAGTTTTACTTCTTTTATTAAGTGTGCTCCATGAAATAATGTCCCTGAAGATTGCTAGTATATCCCCTCTTATCCTTCAGTAGCCTGATATCTTGGAGGAGGTTGATAATGCAGAGCTCCATGAAGAAGCTGCCTCTCTAGGGGTGGTGACCTTTGGGTGGCGTATATTCCCTGCTAGTGGGCAGAGGTGCCTCCACTTGTTGACCAATGGTCATCCAATGGGGAACTAGACTGCGGGCTGAGGCAAGGCCTGTTTGTGCCTGTGTCTCTGGTTTTACCGTCCCTGTGGGAAAACCTCCCCCTGCTGGGAAGACTCACTCGGTGGGGACGTCTCGCTGGTCAGTTGCCCTCCTAGAGGTTCCCCTCAATCTACAACTACCGCCTGGGCTGGGCTGTCTTCCTCTGCAATGATCCCAGGGGCCTGGACCTACCTCCTGGGCCTGGGAGCCTCACCCTTCGCAGGCGAGTCTTCTTAGGCTGCCTCTCCCACAGAATCTGCCCGCCGCCCTGGAAACTTCACTCCGCCCCTAGGCGTGTCTCTGTGCGGCTCTTCCAGCAAGAAGCCACCTAGCTCCTGGGACCCTGCTCTGCACCAATTGCCTGGCTATGCAGCCCCTCCTCTGAGCCACCACCTGGAGCCCCATACAATAGCTCCGAGACCCAGAGACCCGCCACACACCTCCTCCTCCGGACAGCCGCCCGGTTTCCGACACAGTCACTAGGAGTCCAAACAACTCACTTCAGGTCTCCTCCTCCCGCCAACCACCCGTAGCCCTAGGCAGTCACTCCAAGTCCAGGTGACCCGCCCTGTTCCTCCTCCTCCTCCTTGGGGTAGCCCCCCGGGTGTTCAGGAGTGGTGGCTCCGAGACCAAGTGACTCAACACGCTCCTCCACCAGGCAGGCCACCGGTGTTCAGGAGCGGTCGCTTTTAGTCCAATCATCTCACCACTCGCCTCCTCCTCTGGCAACCACCTGTGGCTCTGATGCAGTCACTCCTAGACCAAGCATCCCATCGCTCTCCTCCTCCAGGCAGGCCACCAGTGTTCTGGAGCAGTTGTTCTGAGTTCAAACAGCTCGCCACGCAGCTCCTTCTCTGGCAACTGCCTGTGCCTCTGATGCAGTCACTCCTAGACCAAGCCACCCGCCGTGCTCCTCCTCTTCCTCCGGGCAGTCCCCCGGTGTTCAGGAGCGCTCGCTCTGAGTTCAAACAGCTCACCACGCAGCTCCTCCTCTGGCAACCGCCTGTGGCTCTGATGCAGTCATTCCTAGACCCAGCGACCCGCCGGGCTTCTCCTCTTCCTCCGGGCAACCCTCTGGTGTTCAGAAGCGGTCGTTCTGGGTCTAAACAGCTTGCCACGCAGCTCCTCCTCAGGCAGCCGCCCGGAGCCCCAGTGGTTGCTCGAGTCCAAGCACTGTGCTGAGCCGCCTCCTCTACGATGATCCCAGTTGTCCATGTTTATCGCTCCAGCGGGGGGAGGGGCGTCTCGCCGAGCAACTCCACTTCACAAATTCCCTGCGTTCTGGGGCTACCGCCCCATCCGGGACGCCTCCCCAACGGGAGAGACTCACCCGGCGGCTTTGAGTTGGTCCCAAGTCTCTCACTATCTCCTCTTTTGAATCTTGCATCCTGGAGCAACGTGAAATGCAGTCGCCCTCTAGTCCGCCATCTTGGCCCCCCCCATTTTGTTTTTTATTTGTTTTGGTACCAGGGATTGGACCCAAGAGTGCTAACCCACTGAGTTACATCCCAAGCCCTTTTTTTATTTTTTTGAGACAGAATCTCTTGTTAAGTTGCTTAGGGCCTAAATTGCTGGAGCTGGCTTCAAACTTGATATCCTCCTATCTCAACCTCCCAAGTACTTGGGTTATAGGACTGCTACAGTGCTTCCTGCTATGATACCTTTTAAAATCAGTATTCCATATGTGAATAAAATAAGTTGGAATAAATTCATGATATCCTCTGGTTGAAATTTTAAGAGTTTGAATATAGGGGAAATGTTTGATACAGTGAAAAGTTTGTAGCATTATTAATGGAAAAAGTCAGTTGCTAAATAGTGAGTATATCATAATGTTTCAAGTTTTTAAAAATGCTAATCTGAAAAAAGCCTAGAAAGATATTTATTAAAATGAAAAGAATTATCAATTGATGGTAGGATGTGGGTGATTTAAAAACATTTTTACTCTTCTGTGTTTTTATTTTAATGAGAAAGAAAAAGATGGATAAATATAACTTTTGAAGCATATGATTTAAGTAGCATTATAGCCATAAATAATAAAATTCTTTAGTTGAAGACACCTATAAATATAGTCAGTAAGATATTCTTACTTAAGAGCTTATTTTGGACCTTAGGTTCAAAATTCCTTTTAGTCTTTTAGTGGATGAAATACATTCTTGGTTTTCTGGAGGCCAACCTGCTTGTACACTTGGACTTTTGGAACAGCTTCTTCAATTCTTGAAGGAACTAGAATCCTTCTAATCACCCTTTGGTTTTACTCTTTCCCCACACTCATTTACTTACTCCTCATTATGTTCCTGTGGAAAAAAAAAGTGGTGTATGTATTGTAGATAAGAAGACAGACACTAATGCACATATTTACCTACAGTCACATAAGTAATAAGTGGCAAAATGGTGAATTTTTTTAATCAAAGAAGGTAGTCTTGGGTGCCTGACAACAAGACCAGAACCCAAGTCTCCCATGAAAAGGAATGGAAATATATTTGGTTATGAGACTATATGATTTTTTACATCCCATGAGCACACATGATGCCCACAGGTGGCAGTTGTGCATAGAGGTACAGGGAGATGGGATGTGGATGAACTGTGGTGATCAGTATTTTTCATATTTTCTCAGTTTAACTCTGTAGCTTGGTTTATGATGATGTATGAATATAAAGTAGGTTATCACTTTATAGACCTTAAATTTTTATTATTATTTTCTGTTAGAATACAGCATTTCTTTGCTTCTGTTGCAGGTTTGACCTGATAAATAATGAAGTTTATAGGATAGGGATAGGGAAGGGATATATAAATAGCAACCACTGTAAGAAAGAAATGTCCAAAATTCTAGCCATTGATAAAGCCAAGACAGTGATTTGTGGTCAGCCTGAGAGGGAGGACAGCTGTTGGGGCTAGGACAATCAGATACCAGTACTCAGGTTCATAAGGGCCACACTGAAGGCACATTGGCTACAGGACAACTCTATTGTGAAAAGACAAATTGGTATAGAATTTCAAAACATTTAATTTCACAATAGGTGCTTACACCTTTACTGTACTGTAAGAAAACTCCAATCCAGGGACAAGGCTGTTGGTGCATCCCCTGAAGAAACTGAAGCATGAGGTCAGTGTAAGGGAATTTCCATGAAACCACGCCGGACATGGGAAATCACATAAGGGAATTTATTAAGCAAATAGTGTCTCCCTGCAGGGTAAGAGAGAAAATGAGAGGAAAAGAGAAAGGAAATAAAGGGTGCATGATAGAGTGGAAAGCCAGAAGGATGGAGAAAAGTGTGTGGGACAGACAGAAGAATGGGAAAAGATGGCAGGGAAGCTATAGTAAACAGTTGAATTCCACCAGGCAAACAGGGGACCAATATCGGAGAAGAATACTTGCAAGCTGACTGATGAACCAATAGCTAGCAAGGATGTTCAAAGATTGACAAGTGGTTGGGAGGTGGGGAAGATTACTGCACCTGATGGGCGGGGGAGCAGCTTTATACATTACAGTCAGCATGCTGAATGTGCACCTGTCATCTCTAGAGATTTAACAGATTTCTCTTCCTGAGGAAGTTACCTTTTTTTTTAGGATGTGTTTCCTCTTCCATCATTTATTTATTTAATTGACACAAGCTGTGTACACTGTCCCTGTGTAACATCAAGAATTTGAAAGTTGGCTGATACCATAAGTACCTCATTTTAACCTTGAAGTCCTTAATATCCTGAGGTTCACTTCACCCAGAATAACCAAAGCTTCCAGATTACCTAGTTAGTGTTCTTGCATTCCCACTAGCTGAATACTTCTTGGTAAAGTGTATACACTGAATCTTAATCAGAAATTTGAAAAACGTTTTTGGAAAAGGGTAACTACCCCCAAAATTTGTGACTGCAAGGGGCATTTCACAAGTCTGGTTTCCTGAAATCTTCAGTAACTGACCCCATGTCACTATTGTTTGGTAGTAGAGAGAGGACAGTAACCCAAGAAGCGATCTAGAGCCTGCCCTCTTAACAACTTTGCTGTACTTCTGGTCCCTAGGGAAAGTCAGCATATTTTCCAATTTCTGACATGAATGCCACTGTAGTCCATGGAGTAATTCTTTTGGAATCACAGGTCCTACCATATCTCATTTTCTCCTAAGTCTTCAAAATCTAAAGTCCTCCAATATAAACTTAGCAAGGTAGTCAAGATTATCCACATGACTTTAATTGTTATACCACCATTGAAAATGAAAAACCTTAGTTCTAAGCAGGCCAGTTGCTGTCCTCCAGAAGTTACCTGTAGTTATTGAGTGCCCCCTGCCTCCCCAAGCTTCTGTTCAGTCCCTTGCACATTTTTTTTTGACGTTGGGTCTTTCATAACCTATTCTGTGCAGAAGCATTTGACCTCTTGAACACATATTCATATGCCATTTTAATCTTTCTTCCCTAAAATCATCACTTCTCATTCCTTCCACTCATCTTGACACCTGATTATATATTTCCTTATGTGAACATACTTGTATTGTACCTGATTTTACACAAAAATTTTGATTATCTTTCCTTAGTTAATACAGTACAGTAGATGATGGTGAAGGAATAGGGAATTTAATGGGCAAAGATTTTTTTTGAACAAGGGATTGAACCCAGGAGTGCTTAAAAGTTGAGCCACATCCCCAGTCCTTTTATTAATTTTTAATATTGAGATGGCATCTCCCTAAGTTACTTAGGGTCTTGCTAAATTGTTGAGACTGGCCTTGGATTTACCATGATCTTGCCTCAGCCTCTGGAGTTGGTGGGATTACAGGTGTATACCACTGCACCTCACTGGGCAGAGAATTTTGAAGCAGGACAATGAAATGTGTTGCAGTTTTTAAAATGGTTAAAAGGAGAAGCTTAGCTCTCCTGAGACTTCCCTGTGCAAACACACAGATCTGTTCTTTTTGTTAGTTTGTGTTTATCCCTTCCTGGGAACTTTGTTCTTTTTCATTTCTTGTAGGCATTATACCATCACCATCTTCAGTCAGTTCTGAAAGATAGAGAGTCTGTAAAGCTTTGGCAACTTCAGAATGACCCTGTTTTCCACACGATAAAACAGTAGGAATTTTTTTGAAACTCATTTAAAATTTCATATTATTCAAGGTAAGAGTTCATTTTTGTAAACAAAAGAAATCAGTATCCAGGGGAATTTAAATTTTGTTAAAAAAGTTAAAAGTTTAAGTCACCAGAAAATACAAAGATTGGTTATGTATGATGTTTCATTTCAGAGAACATATGGTATAAGTTAACACTTAATAATCACAGTTTATTCCTGAGGCAAAAATTAGTCATCATGGGCATGCCATTCTTTTCTTTGTATGTAGTTTAGTATTATATTTTACTCAGCTAAAAGCTTTATGAATCAAGAGTAATTCTAGCCAGGTTTTGTGGAAAATTCAGAAAGGGGAAAGGCAGTTTGAAATGATTTGGAAAGGTATTTATTTCAGGAATTGAATCTTAAATGCTTTAAGATCTGAAGTTCAGTTTACATCATGGTGACTCTGCACACCCTATCCTGCAGAAAGAGACCCTCCACACCCTCTGAGTCCACTTTGGCTTAACAGCTGCTGATATGCAACCCATAACAGACCCCAAACCTGGGCTAGGTTTTGCAGCCTATGGATGGTGCAAGGATTTGTATTGTGTCCTTTATTGGTGCTGGAGGCATCCTTTCTGACCCACTTTCCATACCATTGCCACCCTCTGCCTCATCCCTGCCTTCCTGATACCCTACAGTCCTCCAGATCAGAGGCCCCATTGCCATTTTGTTCCTGCATCCAACACTGGCCTTTCAATTCTCCAGAAAGATAAAACTTCATCCCTCATCCATCCATCCATTCTCTAGTAGATAGGTACCCTGCCCTGAGACCCTGCCATTTGGCCCATGTGACCCCAGGGGTCCCTCCACCATTGAAATTGGGGTGAAGACAGTCCCCCATTTCTGGTGGCACTGTCCAACTTGGTGTTGGAAAGAATCCAGGGGATACTTTGGTTTCAATCTGACACACCGATCACCCCTCCACAGCATGGGTTGTCTCATTAGCTATTTTAAGACATTTTCCTCCCAAACTGACCTCAAAATCAAACCCCTCATTTAGCTCAGCACTCGAATTTGGTCATAGTATAAATTAGATAAACTATACCAATGGCCCAAAGATGGAACCTTTGATCAAGTAATTCTCCAAAACTTAAAAAAACATTTATTGCAAAATGGTAAATGGAGTGAGGTCCCACACCTCAGAGCCTTTCTTGTCCTTTGTTCAAACCTCCCATTATCAATCCTCATCCCATTTTGCAATTAAATCTTAAAGACTCTGAACTCTCTTCTTCATTTACAGCCTCAGAAATAGCAGATGAACCTCCTCCTTATAGATCCTGGGTTCCCATGGCCCCCACATCAGGCCCCCTTCCCCAGAATTCCATGGTTACCCTATCAAGTGCCCTTCACCAAAGTCCCACTGCCCCCATAGCTGACTCCTCCCCACAAAATCCAACTGCCCTGCCATTGGATCCACCACCTCAGTCTCAACACACCAGTTCCTCCTCTGCCCTGCCATCCCCTCCCATACAAGATTTAATATCTTCCAGCAAAACACATGTTCCTACTGTGGGAGGTGTCAGTTGCCAAAGGTGTGGTCCTGGTCCTTGTTCCCTTCTCCATGACAGATATGTCCCAAATAGAGGATGGATTGGAATCTTTTTCCTGAAAACCCTGCTAAATATAGGAATGAATTTACTTGCTTGACTCAGGCCTACCACTTTACTTGGGCAGATGTGTACTATATATTAACATCCTCCCTGACCAATGATGAGCACACTCGAATTTGGCAGGCTGCAAGAGATCAGGCGAACCTTCCACATGATCAAAACCCTAATATCCATCCAGCAACAGACACTGCTTTCCCTATAGTTGAACCTAATTGGACCCCAGGATCCTTAGATTCCATCACATGATCACTTGTCTCCTTGAAGGAATGACAAAAATTTCTCACACTCAATTGGGGAAAAGTAAAGGAAATTACACAGGGACCTGATGAAAATTCCACCCCATTTTTGGCCTGACTTACTGAGGCTGTCACCAAGTACACAAATTTGAACCTCAACAATCCTGGTGGCAGTCTTTTTCTTCATTTTTAATTTATCAGCATGTCTGAACCTGACATAAATAAGAAACTCAGAAAGAGAAGGGTCCTGAGTCTCCCCACTCAGGTATACTTTCAGGTATACTCAGGTATTGATTTCACAGTTTTTAACAACTGGGAAGATGAGACCAAAAAGGAGAATAGTCACATCTTAAAGCTAAAAATCAGCTCCTGATCTCCACCATCCAGAGCCCATTGAAAGCCCCTATGGCTTATGGCTTCACCTGACAGCCTAATATCTTCATGACTCATGACCCCATCAATGTACCTCCTGGTCGCTGCTTCTGAGGTGGGCAACAGGGACACTGGGCAAAAGCCTGCCCTAGCCCAAGGAGCCCCTCCAAACTCTGTCCCAAGTGTGGGGACATCAGAAGGTGGATTGTCTCTAGGGAAGGACAGACCTTCACCCGGTACAACTACCCAACTCCCAGTTCCCATTCACCAAGTTGTTGGAATGATGGACCCAGTCTCCATTGTCCCTACCACCTCACATGGCATATCCAAAGAGCCCTAGGTCACAGGGATGGTGAATTGCCATGCAGTCTCATCTGTGGTTGATGGTGGTGCCAGTCTGTTATTCTTGAATGAATGGCATGGATATACTTTTAAAGTAAATACCCCAATTATGGGAGTCTTAGGTACCCCTACATACCCTCTGCAAAGACCCTTTTTGTACATTTGGATCCCTTTTGTTATCCCATTCCTTTATAGTTATGCCAAGTTGCCCAGTCCCCTATTGGGTCAAGATTTTCTTCACCAATTAAAAACTTCATTATCCTTCCCCTCTAAAATCCCCTACTGTATTTATAATCCTGGCCCAGGACTGGTCTCTGTGCCCCCTAAGCCTCCTGGTTGTCCTTTACTTGCCAGAATTAACCCCATGGTCTGGGATTCTGCTCAATCTTAAATAGTAAAACACCATTCCCCAGTTTATATCCAAGTGAGAGATGCCCACCTGTTATATAACCCTCCTCAATATCCTTTAACCCTCAGGTTTGAAGCCCATCATCTCCCATTTATTACAGGTCAAACTCCTCATACCAACCCACTCACTTCATAACTCTCCCATCCTCAGAATAAAGAAATTCAATGATCAGTTTCAACTAGTGCAAGACCTCAGAAAAACCAGTGAGGCAATTATTCCCACATACCCTGTAGTGCCCAACCCTTACACACTTTATCTCATATCCATGCTTCCACCACACAGTCTCAATATTAGACCTGAAGGATGCCTGCCTCATGCCCACTTTTCGCCTTTACCTGGACACACCCAGACACAAATAACTATTTGCAGCAGATCACCTGGACTGCTCTCTCACTTGCCCCAGGGCACAGTGAGTGGTGACATCGTGGGGACTGGAACCCAGGTCTGTCAACCCCAAAGTCTGTGATCTGAAGCACCTCACCCTGCTATTCCCAGAGCCTGCCTTTCAGGGTAGCAAAGGGATTTGCATGTTCAGGACACAGAGGCCCAGTACCTGCCGAACCATCTTCTAGACACAGAGCTGCGAGAACCTCTCCTCCTGGAGTGGGTGGGTAAAGTTGGGGGTGGGAAGGAACAGGCATCATGGTAGGCCAGAGCACATGGATATGAGCAGGGACCCTGGGGTCCACACCAGGCTTCTGCCTCTGCCTTTCCTGCTGTGTGACTTGGTCCAAGTAGGTTCACCTCTCTGTGCATCAGGTTCTTCGTGGCAGTGACGGGAGGCCCTTCGTCAAGGGGTGGCTAGGAAGATTTAGTGCATGGTAGGAGGGCCTGACACTCGGAACATGCCCTGCAGTCCTGCTTGGGGCCGTCACCTACCTCTCCAAGGAGCCCAAGCAAGGTATGTCCATGTATCACTCCCATTTCACAGGTGCTGGATCTAAGGGGGCTCAGAGCCCTGCCTGAGACCACCTAGCTAGGAACACCCTGTATTTTTCTTCCTGCATCTTTAGGCATTATCTGAGCACCTACTGTGTGCTGGGCTTGGCCCTGGGTGCTGCTGCAGTTACAGAAGGACAGCTTTGGAGCAGCCCTGGTTGGTTCAGGGCCCTGCTCTTGGCCAAGCTTTAAGATGCCTGAGCACCGCTCTGCCCAGCGCTCCTGAGAGGGAGGCTCCGTCATTCTCCTCAGGCAAATGAGAACATGGAGGCCCAAGAGTTAGACCAGGTGGAAGGTCTCAGCCTTGTGGAGGGGTCTGCCAGCCAGGACCTCCAGGTGGACCTGCCATGGGTTCCAGAAGCAGCACCACCCACATGGAAAGGCCCGGCAGGCCTGGTGGACCACAATTCAAGCCTGGGCTGCTGGGCACCAGGAAGGCTTCCTGGAGGAGGCAGGCGGGAGATGCCAAGCGGGGCACCTGAGACGACATCTAAGGCAGGCCACAGGCATTGGGCTGGACAGGACCCAGGACTCACAGGCCTGCAGGAAGGGGCTCCAGCAGCATGCGGTGGATGCAGGGATCAGCGGCTCATATGGGCTATCCAACCACTGGGGGGCGGCAGCCTGGCTTCACATCATCCTGCTAGGGGAGTTTTGACCCTGGGACTTGCGCTTGATGGGAAATCACAGAATGCAGGGCCCCCGAGATGAACCTCAGACCCAGCTGGCAGCCAGGGCCGGCAGGTAGGCCGGAGCAAAGCAGGGACGGGGGCTGCAGAGGCTCTGGCTGTTTGAGGCCTGGGGTGGGGAGGCTGGTGCCGTGGGAGTAAGTGGTGCAGAAATGCCCAGGGGTGTGTCCGGGGCCCGGGCAGGAAGGGCTTTGGTCAAGATGGAAGCCAGGTGCTTGCCCCTCTTTGGGTGCCTGCTGGTGCCCGACCCCGTGCTCCATGCTGGGCGCACCCATCTGGGGCCTCCTCTTTCCATCAGCCTATGGGAGACTCCTGTGTCACCCCCACCTCACAGACCAGCACCCTGGGGGCTCTGAGAGCCAAAGGCCCCTGGGCTCTGACTCCAGAGTGCAAGTTCTCAGCCTCCACAAAATGCAGAGGCCTCCTCCCTCTCAGGACTCCCCTTGCCTGATGGGGTGGGGGGAGGCTGAGCCAGAATGTCCCTCTCCCCAGCTTTAGAGGAGGCTCTGCCGCCCTTCACGTGCAGCCTCAGCCTGTCCTGTCCTCCAGCCTCACCCATCAGCAAGACTCCAGCCCAGCCTTGCCATCCAACTCCTACCCACCCTACAGAGCCCTGCCAAGAGGGCCCTGTCCCAGGGAGCCTCCCAGGTCAAATGGCCCTTCATCCTAGATCATTTCCTCCTGCATCAGGGCATTCTGTGTCAGTACCGTTTTACTGGGTTTCTTGGTAAGAAGGATGATATCATCTACTCTTTATTAAGCTCCTGGTGTATGCCAGGCTTGGTACATAGCAGAAGTTGTAATCATGGTAGAAGTGCCAGAGTGGACATTGCAATCACCCCTGGGTCTCCATGGGGCTGCTTCCGGGACCTGCCATGGATACCCACGTCCAAGATGCTCAGGTCCCTCGCATCCACGGCAGAGCATTGGCACATAACCTCCACTCCTCTTCCCGGACACATCAGATCATCCTGATGACTCACCACACCTCATACGAGGAGAACGCTCTGTGGGCAGTGGCCACACGGTCCTGATCAGTACATCAGGACCCTCCAGAGAGCACTGTGCACACGGAAGTGGGAGGGTGGTTGTGGGGAGTTCTGTGGAGGGGGAGATGAAGGCTGGGAGGAGGCAGGCCTGGGAGGCCAGGGCTCAGGAGGGACCTTCAGCAGAGCCCAGTGGAGCAGAGACCCCAGGAGGATCCATGGGACGCGGCATGTGCCAAGGGGAGGTTGGAGGTCACCGTGCAGGGGCAGCCACAGGAGGGTTATATGCGGGGAGGTGGTTTGGACGGGCTCCATTTGCACTTTTACAAGCTCAGCCTGGCCCTGGGTGGAGAAGGGGCAACAAGGGCCACACGGGAGGAAAGGGCACAGGCAGAGCATCGGAGCCAGCTCTGGGGCCAGCCAGCCTGAGTGGGAGGACAGTCTCCTCCCCTCCAGGTGGTGGGACCTGGGGCAGGTCACCTGGGTTGCCCTGACCACGGGGGCCTCAGTCCCAGCATCTCAGTGGCAGAGTGGCAGCCAGATATTCGTGGAGTTGCCATGACGCTTAAACCTGTCTGTGTGAGTGAACAGACCCGGGGACGGACCCCTCACAGGTGCTCGGTCCACCCTGCCATCTCCATTGGCATCAGCCTCGCCATTTGGGCCAGAGACAGCAGCAGCATGTGTTGGGGTGGGTGATGGGGAGCCGAGGCACCTTTGGAGCATCCTGGGGGCTTGAGCCAGACGCTTGTCTGCCTTGGATTGCTCAGGATTGTGTCAGCTCAGGTACAACATGATTGTCATAAAAGGGGGATCGTGACCCATTTTTTTTAGATAAAGGCAGTTCACAAAGGAGACCTTGCTTCAGTTAAAACAGTATTTCTTGAACTTCACTGGGGAAAAAAAATCCCCTGGAGAGCTTGTTTGCAGATCCTAGCTCTGCGGTAGAACATTTGCCTAGCATAGATAGGCCCTGGGAATTGAACCCAGGGCCTGTTCACCAAAAAAAAAAAGAAAGAAAAAGAAAATTCCTTGCTCTCAACCCCAGAGAGTCTGATCTGCAGAGGGCTCTAGGTAGTGCTTGAGAATTTGCATTTCTAATAGTTTTCCAAGATGCAGATGCTGCTGGTCTGAGAATCACGCTTTGAGAATTACTGAGCTCTGGGAAAAGAAAGTGGGGAAAGGGCAGACCAGGATCCACCAGGGACTGGTGGGCTTGGGAAGTCATTCCCAGTCTACTGCCGGCCAACCCAGAAGGAATGCGACCTTTGAGATGCCTGGCAGGTGTTGCCACTGACTCCACCCCCAGCAATCTTCCACCTTAAATCCTCACCTGCCCTTTCCAATAACACCCCACTCTAGGTGCCCGTCTGCAGCACCCACAAGATCTCACCAATCCTGGAGCCCTTTGAGCAGAGGAGAAGAATAATGGTGTAGTACAACCATGGCTCAGCCAAGAGGACAGGGGATTGGTTCATCTCCTCTGCAGGATCTAGAACAGCACTTGATCCACAGTAGGCACTGGTGAGCACCCACGCAGTGAGGGAGTCAACAGCAGCTCACATGCTGGAAGTGCTTTGGGATCAGGCTCTTTTTATAAATGCTCAGCTCCATTAAGCCTTTGGATCCAGATGAATGGGAGCTATTATTATTATTATTATTATTATTATTATTATTATTATTCCTGAGTTACAGATGAGGAAACTGGGGTTCTGGGAGGTAGGGGCACTTGCTAGTGCTGGGGCAGAAGCTGAGGTTGGACTCAGGACTGTCCAAGACCTACAAGTACCTTGCTCCTGGGAAGCACCTCCATCTGGTTTGGGTAGAATTGGGGGGGCAGGGAGACTAGACTATGTGGAGGGGAACAAATTAGCAAAACCCACCTCAAAGGTTCTAAGGGAGATAAAAATAGCAGTGGAGCTGAGCAGAGGGGAAGGAGGCCAGGGTGCTGGCGTGTGTCCTGATGCAGGACTCTGGGGGGTTTGGGGGGAGCGTGGCCAGGAGACTCCAGCTAGGCACGACTGGTTGAACTGAAGGTGAGAAAAATGTAATTAAGAAATTAAAAGGTAATTTCCACAGACACCATCCCTCACCAGGTCCGCGATGGCCTAATTGACAACACGCGTGCAGAGCCCACACAGCTGCAGATGCCCAGCACCACGCTGTCCCGGGTGGGTGCTTTCTCTGCACCCCTCCATGCCAGGCAGGATCTGTTCCCCTGCATGGACTTCACTGGAGGGCAACAAGGCTGGGCGCTGAGTCCTAACCCCTTTCCCCTGCTAACTAGGCAGCCTACACCACTGAACTGATTCTCTTCTGTGCCACTTACTAGTTCTTTGTGCCCATTTCTATTACTTTCCTCTTCAGTTTGAGCGAACTTTCCCTCCTCCACCTCTTTCCCCCTGGTTTAGGTCCCCTTTTCCTTCCATTTCTGAAATTCTACCCCTAGAAGAAACAGCCAGTGGGCCATCCTGGGACCCTGGGGGGTGGTGACCACAGTTCAGTTTCTGTCCCCTGCTCCAGCCCACGGACTGCGCCCGCCACTCCTGCAACTCTGCGTGGGGTGACTTGGGAGAGCCCTGAATGCCAAGCGCTGTCTCCTGAACTGGGCCTGATTCTCCCACAGAGGGACTCTGTGCCAGGAAGTGGATGGGTGGATTAGTGGAGGGGAGTCAGCTGAGTATTGGGATAGGCGGTGGCCTGGTGGGCCAGAGGGGTGGCAGATGGCTCGTGGAGATGGAGCCATCATCCTTCCACCACTGAACACCCCAAGAGAGGAGCACCTCACTGCCTCTGGGTTTTCTGCCTCTAGAGAGCTCTGTATGCAGAGGGTTCTCAGTCATGGCCTGCCAGTGTCCCCAGCCCTTGAATGGATGGGTGAAGAGACTGATCCTGTGTCCTCTGCTGTGTCTCCTTCTTTCTCAGAGGAGGGAATGGAGGTCATAGTGGTTGCCCAGTTGACCCCCCAAATCCCATAGTCCCCTCCTTATCCTGAGCCAAGCTGTCAGGAATGTGGCCAGCAGCATGGAAGGGTCCTTTGCTCCCACACCGAGAGGTAATGGGGGAGGGTCCTTGGGGATTAGTTGAGCCTCAAGGCAATTCCTTTCTTGCTGGGGCTCAGCGGGGACTGGAGCAGATTCTCACCTGCTAAGAGCCTGTTCCAAGCTGCGTCCCACCTGCTGGGAATGTCCAAAGCCTGGGGTGTGGGAGGCTCACCTGAGGCGGCCATTCTTGGGCCAGCACACCTGGGCAAAGGAGAAATGGGAGGAAGAGGGGCAGGGTAGGAGGGGGCAAGGTGGGAGAGAAGGTCTTTAATGAGGTCTTTAATGCAGACACCTGTATGTAGGTAACCAAATCCATATGCACTAGATGCATGTGAGCTGTTGAGGACTTGGCTTACATGTTTTTGTGGGTGTTTTTCATCCACTTGGTTCTATTTCTGAACAGAACCACATGAACAGAACCACACATACACATTCACCATACACACACACACACACACACACACACACACACACACACATGCTCACCTAGACCCAGGTCACATGCCCAAGGGATTTGTCTGTTGTTAGGACATATTTAAGATGCACACAGAGAAAGCATCCTCCAGTTCACCCTGAAATAATCCCTACCCTGAATTGGGGGTTTATCAGTCATTATTTTGTTCATTTAATTGTGGAGTCTCTGAAACCAGAGAACCCTAGAAGTCCCGTCCTCGGGGAACAGTCTGGTAGGAAGCATTTCTGTGCACTTTTACTAAACGTGTGTATCCATAAACAACACATTTATTTAACATGCTTGGGTTTTATATAAAGGCATGATTCACTGCAGGATGCCTCACCCTTGACACTCTTGGCATGTGGACAGGATGACGCTGTTGGGGGGCTTCTGCTCATGGTGCAGGAGGTTGATCGGCATCCCTGATCTCTCTGGGATGACCAATGGTGTCTCCAGAACTTATCCAGTGTCCCTGGGCAGAGGTGGAGGAGTCCCTGAATCAGGAGTCACTGACCATATCCACCCTATTCTTCCTTTCGTGACTCTCCCTTGTCCAGCAAGCCCAGGTGAGCGAGCTCCATCCAGCTTGTTCTGGGCCAGTTCATACCCCCTTGCAATGGCAGGGGCTTCCCTGTGTAGAAAAACCACTGGTAGTTTCGTCTCCCATTTGGGGGACATTCAGATGGTTTCCTGGCTTTGCTTCTTTCAAGCAGAGCTACCAGGAACATCCCTACCTGCAGCCAGGTGCGAGTTTCTCCAGGGACACATCCACCCACCTGCCAGGTCCTTTCTTCCTAAAACTCAACTTTCATTTTTAAAATTGGTTTGTGCCTGCCCTTGCTCAGGTCCCCAAAAGGCATCCTGTGACCAGCTGAACAGCCGTCCAGTTTCTCAAAGAAGGAATACCAGGAGTCAGGCACTCTCTGTCTCCATTTTGCAGGATCTCCGGGCTCCAGGTTCTTACTTGGAAAGGTAGTTAACCAGTGAGAACTGAGGGTCTCAAGTGTGTGCTGCATCATCCCCTGGAATGCACCCCAACTGCACAAAGCAAGAATCATGAACACCATTGTTTTATCAATAGGGAACCCGAGGCACAGTGTGGTTAAGTGACTTGCCCAAGATCATTCAGCTAGTTAGTGGCAGAGATGGGGTTTGAAACCAGATTGCCTGACTTCAGGTGGTGTATTTATCTGCTCATTAATTCAATGACTTGCTCATTGAACAGACACTTTATTGAGCACCTACTATGTGCCAGGCCTTGACAGTATCAGGATAGTACAAATCTTGACTTGTATGCAATCTGCCACCCCAAAGCAAGCAATGGTAGATGATCATGTGCCTTGAGCTGTTAGCTTGTTCATGGGCAGCAGTGAGTGCTGTGGGAAGGGGGAAAAAGGCAGAGGGAGAGGGTTACTTGGTTCAGGGAAGTTCTTTCTGAGGAGAAAACTGTCCGATGAAGTCTGCAGGAAGAGTGTTTCAGGCAGAGGCCCCAAGTCAAGAGCCATTCAGGAATGTTCCAGGAACAGCTCAAGCCAAGGAAAGAGAGGTTGGGGAGAGGCCGGGAGGTCTTACACAGGTCCCCCACGAATTCCTGGCCTGACTAGGGGGCCTTCCCTGGGCTAACCCACCTCCCCTGTGTTCCTTTTCTTACTGACCCCTAGTATCCACCCCAAGGAGGAAGCACCCACCTGAATCCTCCACAGGCCAGGCAGGTGGCTCCTCTACCTCTTCCCCAGGTGTGGAGTTGCCAGCCCCAGGGGACCAGGGACGAGGGAGCGTGTTCCTGTGTGTTTCCTTTTGGGGTGGAGGGACCATCTCCCTGCCTCTGACACCACCCTGCACCCCAGGAGTCTGCTCCACAGAGGAGAAATGCCTCTTCCTTCCCAGGGAAAATGGGAGGTGACAGGTGAACAGGAAGTTGGGGTTTCCAAAGTACCACGGAACTGTGTGCCCCTGGGCCAAGGGCACAGCCTCCCTGAGCCTCCACTGCTTCATCCAGCAAATGGCAGGAATGTGGAGAATTAACACGTGTCTCATCCCTGGGACACAGGAGCCTTCCAACCCATATAAATTCCCAGTGTCCTTGGGGACTAATTTTTCAACCTCGGGAAGCCAGCTTGGCACCTCTGAAAAGGGCTAGCTGGAATCTGCAGAGGGCTTGTTAAAATCTGCCTGGCCTTGATTGGCTGGGGGCGAAACCCTTCCTCACCTCTGCTTCTCCAGGGCATGTCATCCCAGGACCTTCCCCGGTCTTCGCAGGATTCTGGCTGTCCCTCCACACCTCTGAGTCACAGCTCCCTGACCCTGATCACAGGGATGGAGAGGGGAACGCATGCATGGTGGCATCATGGCTCTCCTGGCTTGAGGGCTGGGGGTGGGGCTCCCCGAGCCCTCCTTGTCTCCCCTCCCGTCTCTTCCTGGAGATGGAGGGAGTGCTTTCACACTGTCTGAGCTGACTCCAAGTGTGTGATCGCTCTGCTCTCCCCGGATGTCAGTGCACTGGGAGAGATGCAAGACCACCTGCCTCCTAATTACTCCCTCTCTGCACTCGCTCCCCTCCCAGATCCTCCCCAGCGGCTGCCACCTTCTCCATCTTCTCTGGCTGTCAGTCTGCCTGGCTCCAATGCAGAGGAGAAACCCCGCTGGAAGCCCAGAGAGGTGTACCCAGGTGTGCCCACACAGTCCTGCTCACAGGGAACATGCAGCATGGAGTAAAGAACCCCCCACACACACCTGCCTAAGGACCGACTAACCAAAGAGGGTTTGTTCCAGGATCCAAGTGTGTTCCAGAACACAGAAGCAATACAAATCACTGCATCATCAGGGTAAAGGAAAATTGCATGGGTGTCCCCATAAATGCTGGCAAAGCATGGAGACTGTGTCCTAGGCCAGATTCCAGCAAACAGAAACTCCACAGGAGGTGCAAGCCCCTGGGGGTGGGGGAGGAACAGAACCAGGAGAGAACAGGAACCAGGCCAGGTCACACCATGCTGGATGGCTGGATGCTCGCTGCCTCTTGGGAAAGCACAGTAGGTCATTTGGTCAGTGCAGCTGCTCAGCCTTGCAGTGCACTTCCATGTGACTGTGCCTCTGAGCAGTCCATGGGGTTGGGGGAGGGGAGAGGATGTTTATCAGCTCAGTTTCCTCCTTATCTTCCAGGTCAACTCCCCTGCCTTTCTGGATGGCCTCATGTAACCCCCTTGGGTGGCTGCTCAGAATGTCATTTCCTGTGGTGCAGTGTTTCTCTGAATCCCAAAAGTGACAGGAGACTCTGGACTTGTTGCTGACTGGTCCTAGACAGCAGAATCACAGGAGCTCATGTAGATCCAGTTGACTGCAATTGGTGGCTGAAGCTGAGCAAGCTTATGGTTTTGGGAGAGTAGGTGGAGATGGAGAGAATCTGATGACGCTCACAAATGTGTCCCATAGAGTTGACTTTGATGTCTCTTCTTAATAAAAATCCAACATGTGACATACTTACTAGTGAAATACTTAAAACATTCCCATTGAAATTCAGGACTGAGATGACATCAGGCATTAGCCAATGCAATAAGACAAGAAAAAAAAATCAGGTGAAACATTTGGAAAGCTTAAGGTATGGGGGCCACTGGTCCTAGAAAGAAGTCAAGATCTTGGGTTCTGGAGGCAGAGGGCCCTAGTTCAAATCCTGGTGCCTGCATTCATCATTTCCTATGTTTCCAGGGACCCCATCTCATCCCATCATCTCATCCCTTTAAACTTGGCATCTCCTCTATAGAGTACAGATAGTAACCACCTGCCTTGTGGGGTTGCTCTGGAGCTAATATGAGATGCTCAACAGAGAAAAACTTGCTGTAGCAACTGGCTTCTACTAAGCCCTCATCTAGTGGTACCATTCACTTCACTCTCTCATTCTACAGCTGAGGAACAGGGACCCAGGGAGAAGCAGGATGTGCCGTGGGCCACACCAAGCTGTGACTAGATCAGGTCTCCTGGCTGTGAAGTCAACTTTAGTTTGAGATTTCCCAGGTCCTAGCCAGATCTGACAGTCTGAGAGCCCATGGGAGTTTCCAAAAAGGGAGCCACGTGATCTTTCCAGGGCCACTCCAGCTACTTCTGAGCCAACATGAGCCTGGACCATTGTTGCTAGATTGGGCCAAGCAGTCCCTCAACAGATTTTCTAGCAAAGTCAGTGTTCCCTACTCGGCAGGAGGCATGCTATGGTTTAGATAGGGTTTGAGTGACCCCCAGGGATCCTTGTGTTGGAAGCTTGGATGGTCATATTGAGATGGTGTGGTCTAGTGGGAAGTCCCTGGGTCAGTGGGGAGGACATGCCTGCAAAACTGTCCCTTGACAGTTCTCATGGGAGGGTGGCTAAGAGGACCAAGCCTGGACCCTCACTTCTCCCTGCTTCCTGGTTTGAGAGGTATGGTTCCTCTGGCACCTGCTCCTACCTTCAAAATCTCCATTATGCAATACAGCCCAGACGGAGCCCTTACAAGAGCCCACACAATGCCATATGGAGGTTCAGCCTTCAAAACTGTGAGCTCCATAAACCTCTTAGTTTGTAAGGTAGCCTGCCTCAGGTGTTTCACTATGGTAAAGAGAGGCTGACTGATACAAGGTGTGGCCCTGCCTGTCCTTCCAGCTGAGGCCTCAGCTAACTTGTTCCCTTTGCTTGGCCTCCCTAGACCTCACCAGTCCCAGCCTCTGTAGAGCACAAAGGACTTCCCTTGTCTCGTTCCAAACCACATCTTAAAAACAGGATCTTCTGAACAAGATGGAGTGTTCTAGACCGACATGAGAGATACATGAAGGGAAGAGAAGGCAAGGAAGGAATTTGGAAATGCCACAATGCTCTACTCTCTCCAACTCTACTCTTCAAAAGCATGCACCTCGACAGAACAGGCTGGAGAAACACCCATCGCGAGCACCCCTGTAGGCTGTCTGGAGTGGGACCACAGTGTTGTCCTAGATCCCATGCTTCCACAATGCTTTAATTTAGGCATTGCTTTTGTAATCAAGAATAACAGAACATTTGAAAAGAAAAAGTGGTTTTTCAAGTCTTGGCTGGCAGGACCTCTCAGCAGGGAGCTGGCAAGGGGGTCTGGAGCAGGACACTGGCCAGAAAGATTGGCTGCCCAGGCTGGGGAAATCGCAACCTTCAGACAGGGACTGAGTCCTCTTGGAGCCCAGAGGAGAGCCTCGTGCTGTTCTAGAAGTTCTTGCAGATGGCTTTTAAGGGCGTACATTTGTTCTTCAGTTTCCAGAGCCAGGCACTACCGTTTCCCTCAGGAAGAGGAGCCAGGTGGCCGGGCTGGGTGACAGCTGGCAATATCACTGTCTCCTTTTTTTTTTGGTACTTTTTGAATTATAGATGAGGTGCATGTATCACCTCCTCCAAAAGCAAATGCTCATAAACACAAAGTTCTTTCCAGAACAGGACTGTTAAATCAGTGTACAATACATCACATCTGGACACAGGTGCCTGGGTAAACAGCCATTTGAAAACAAAGAGTTAATTCTAAAATGTGCCTTAAGGAACACTTGGAAGATCCAGGAAAGGGCTCCCTGTTTGTTTGCCTGTGTCTTTTAGAGCCTCCCGCTCTCTGAGGCAACCGCTGTCCAGGTGAGACAGCTCAGTTCTCTCCAGTCTGTTCTCTGGGCCAGGCTCTCTGCTCTGTGTGGTTCTGGTCTGGATCAGGTGGCGCTAGATCTTCAGCAATTGCTTTGTAAAGATCTGAATGTGGATAAATGCCTGAGATGGTGTCACTTTGAACATCCTTCTTAACAGCAGATGTGGGTCCCCACTTGAGACATGAAGCCCTGAGAAATAGCAGGTGGAAAATCCGTGCACCTGCTGGGGCCGGGAAGGGGAGGAGAAGAAGGCGTCTGGGCTGTTAACCCAGCCGAGGGCGAGCTGGTGCTCTGACCTCCCTCCTCATCACACGCCCTGATGGATGGCTGCTGGAGGAGCCTGCCTGCTATCCGGCTAGTGGAGATGCACCCAGGCCAGCCCTGGAGACCTACTGTGTGCAGTGCCCCTGGCTGGGAGTTGGGTGCACTTGAGACCATCCAGGACATCTGCTGCCTGCAGAAGGAGGCTGGTGGGTTCCCCAGGGACCCACAAGCCACGGCTGCCATGTGTGCCTCAGGGACCTGGGTGCACCATGAGTCGGGGAGACCGTGTGCTGGGTGGGGGGCTGGATCTCACGAGGGAGGTGATGGGCACCTCTGCTGAATGGGAAGAGAAAGAGAAAGAGACATCAACACGGAGCGCCATGGAGGTAGGAGAGATATCAGAGAGAAAGAGAAGGAGAGGGGTCTGTAGAGGTGGGCGGCGACCAGCCTGCCTGGTGGGGAGGACCAGGCACGTGGTGGGAACCCGGGAGGAAGGGAGAGAGGAGAGCAGACAGGTTGACCCCTCAGCGGGAAGATGGCTCAGGAGAGGGCGGGAGCAGAGAGGAGTCATGATGGGCCAGAAGCAGCAACCCAGCCCGCAGGACCCTCCCTGCCTCCTGGTGACCTGGAGCCCTGAGGTCTGCTGGTCTGGACAAACGGACAGGCCATTCCCAGGCTTCATGGTCTCCCTGTTGCCTCCTGAATGGAGCCACCTTCTCCTCTGCCTCTGGGCCTCTCAGAGTCATGACCCTGCCAACACAGGCCCCTGCCCAGGACCCTAGACCCTCATTCCCCTGGGCCAGGACCATGGCAGACAGTGCCCAGGTCAGCGTGTTGTAAAGCCCACGGGTCACCCAGAAGATAAGTTCCTGTTCAGAAGCATCCAGGGGCCCATCCGGTGACCCTGGACTTCCACCCACCACAGATGCAGTATCTTCCAAATACATGGGTGTGTGTTTTGTTTTGGGGGGTTTTGGGTTTTTTGTTTTGTTTTGTTTTGTTGGTACCAGGGATTGAACTCAGGGGCACTTGACCATGGAGCCACATCCCCAGCCCTATTTTGTATTTTATTTAGAGGCAGGGCCTCACTAAGTTGCTGAGGCTGGCTTTGAACCTGCCATCCTCCTGCCTCAGCCTCCCAAGTCTCTGGGATTACTGCGCCCGGCCAAATCCAGGGGTTTATGTAGAAGGAGGCTGATTTCAAGGGTCCTGTTGGGTGGGTGGAAGTCACAGGCATGGGACAGACCATAGCGCAGGAGCCAGGGCCTCCTTTGAAGCTAAGCTCTGGCCCACCTCCCCAGGGTGGCCTCCTGGGATGCCCCCACCCCAGATGGGACATGGCAGACAGCCTCAGAGAGCAGATGACCCAGGCAGGTCCCCAGCAGCCCTCTGCCTCCCCCTCCCCTCCGTTTCCCTCGTCCCAGACCTTGCCCCACTCACACTCCGTCTGTGTGGACCCACCATGTAGGTCCCAGCCACTGTGGGCAGGCAGTCACTGGGTAGACAGGGTCACGCTTCAGCTTGGGCCCGGCCAGAGAGAGGGAAATGTCTGCCCCATCCCAGCATCCGTCCTCTTCCTCTCTCAGCAAGCAGAGGGCAGAGGGATCAGGCTCCTCATTTCACCCTCCTCCTGCAGGTGGACCATAGGGAGGCCCAGAGAGGGCAGATTCTCACTCCACAACACACAGCAGGTGACCTGGAGAGATGGAGACCCAGCACTCCCTGGCCACAGCTCACCTGGCATCTCCCTTCCACCATCGTCCCCAGGACCCTGCCTCACCCCTCTTCCTGATTCCTCCTCCTCCCTCTCCCTCTGCCTCCTGCTGGGCTTCTCCATCTCCTGTCCTCCTCTCTCCTGCCTCTTGCCTCCAATCCTGCTGCCTCTCCCCTTGCCATCTCCTTTCTCTCCAGCCGCCTTTCTGCAGATCAACTCCTGCCCGCCCATCATGCTCCCACACACAGGCATGCCAGGTGCTCACACGCACTCACTCATTCCACTCCCTCCTCGTCCAGTGAGGAGCTGCCTGTGTGGCCTGTCCAGCCCGTACAGGGATAGGCACCGTCTGGGAGCTGGAAGGGGACAGGGACCAGACGGTGGCTTGGGAGGAGTAGAAGGCAGCCGAGCGGGAAGCAGGGCCCCTCACCCTCTCCACTGGACCCCAGGCAGAGCACGTGGCCAGACGTGACCATGACACATGCACCTCATGCCTCTCGCCAGCTGCTGGTCACTCTTGCCCTCTCTGTCTCATTTAGTCCTCATTAGCAAAATCACCTGTTTGTCACATAGAGACAGTTTGGTGAGACCTGAGATTGCACTGAGGCCCAGGGGGCTCAGGACCCTGCAGGAGAAGGAGGGTGGTGGGGGGGAAGGGGATGGGGGAAGATGACCAGAGGTTCCAGCTTTGCTCTGGTTCTGGATGCTCCACTCTGAGAGCTCGACCATAGTCCCAGGGGCCAGGAGAAGGTGGGACTGGACTTGCTTAAAGCTGAATCTGGTCACATTCCCAATGACATTAGCTGGGGTTGGAGGAGGGGGTTTAGGAGCCAAAGTTGCCCGTGGTGGGGGGACAGAAATTAAGTAGCCCCTCCACCATTCAGAGAGGGGTCTCTGCACTCCTGGATTTGCTCAGCACAATGCACCCCTGCCTTCTCACAGCAAGGAGAAGAGGTGTCTCCTCTCCATTAAGCACACGATCCCTGAGTGCGGTGGAGCTGGGTTCAACTCCCTGTTAGCCTGCTCCCTAGCTGTGCAAGCTGGGGCAAGTTGCTCACCTCTCTGAGCGGCTTTCTGCAAGCTTTGGTTGTCGGTCCCTACTTGGTGGGTTGTCCAGGTGATTTTTCAGTGAGAAGACACTGAGCCCAGTGCCTGGACCAGGGGAAATCACCAGCTTTGTCATGTGACCACTTCAGCCTGCTGCCAGGCTGGGAAGATAGCCTCACAACCCCAGCAACCTCTGGAGCAGTGTTGCCCTCTTCTTCCTCCCAGAAACCCCCTCACCATGCTTTCAGGATCACCTACACTTACCTGGTTATTCTACTCTGGCTGCTTGGCTCACCTCAAGCACTGGAATGTATTTTCAAGAACTGTTTGTCGATCCGACTATCAGACCAATCCCCTCCTGTCACTCTGATCTCTTCCTGGATGCCATCTTCCTCCAACACTCTAGCCCAAAGAAATAAAATGCAAGTCACAAATAGAACTGTAAATTTCAGGTAGCCTCATCTTGAGAAAGCAAAAAGAAACAGATGAAATGAAGAATCATTTAATCACCTATTTTGTGTAACCTGATCTCTCCAAAATATTACTTCAACCTCCAACAAATATTAAAAGTTGCTAGTTAAACATGTTGCATTCTCTTTTTTATATTAAATCCTGGGAACACTGTGTGTGTTTTGCACTCAAAGCACGTCAGCTCACACTGGCCACACTTTGAGGGTTCAGCGGCCACCTGGGATGCGTGGCCACCCCCAGGACCAGCAGCCATCCCGCATGGGAGCATGCGACTCCAGATCCTGGCTGGTCCTGGGCTGCAGCATCCCTGGTGGGGGTTTCAGATGCATCGGGAGCCCAAGCGTCCATGGCCAGGGGTCCTCCTGCTGCCACAATTTGCTCAGCACAAATTCCTCCCTCCGGGCCTCCTCAACCCCTGCAGAGTCTGCCTTGTAGCTGGATTCCCAGGTGACTCCTGGGCCCACTGCTGGAGGCTCCCACAGGGAGAAGGTTCCTATCTCTTCCATTTTCTCTCACTCCCTTCACTGAGGAAGAAAGTCTGAGTTCAGAACTAATTGTTCATTAACACCTCTCCAGTGGTGGCTGATCGCCTGTGTCACACACACACGTGCATACACACACACCTTGAGGTTTCACTTTCCTAATTCTTACGGTGGGACCAGAGTCACAGCTGCTCAGGGTGTTGCAGAGATTAAATGAAATAATGCCATTAAGTGCTTCTGCAGAGGCTGAGCCCCAGAAAAACCCCGGAGCCCCACCCTGGGGTGTCCAGCCTTGAGCATGAGCATAAGGAGCTCCCAGCCATGCCATTCCTGGCTCAGCCACGAGGAACATCCACCAACGTGTGAGGGACTGCCAGAGAGGACGGGCGTGCTGTGTTACCTGTCAATTGGCTTCCTTCCTGTTTTTACAGTGCTGGGGATGGAACCCACAGCCTGGCACCGCTAGGCCAGTGCTTGACACTGAGCTGCACCCTGACTCCTGTTTCATCAGTTTTACAATTAAAAAGAAATAATTGATTGACTTTTGTATTAAAAAAAAAAAAAAAAGCTCTCCGTGTAAATTTGGCATCCCGGCCACTTGCTCTGTGCGCTCCAGCCCAGAGCCTCAGAGGGAATCGCCCATCACAACTAAGCATTTCCTTCTGCAGCGTCTCTGTGCACATTCTGATACATGTGTTTGTGTGTGTGTGTGTGTGTGTGTGTGTGTGTTTCCACAAAAGCTGTTGAACCATAGACACCGATGGACAGCTTTTCCCACCCCACCAGATATGTGCCCAGTGGCTAAACCAGAAAAGCAAGTTGGGAGGGTGTGTGTGGAGTGTGACCCTCATTCTGTGAGCATATGCAGAGGACCCAGAACTGCATCTGAAAATAAGCCACCCTGGTGGCCAGTGGGCATGAGGGAGGCTGAAGACAGGTCCGCCACGGTCCTATGGGGTGCGCAGGGGCCACCGCTCTGAGCCTCAGACTCCTCGTCCCTACACCAAGACGGGACCAGAGGCTCCCTGCCAGGGGCCCTTCGGCCATCTCCGGAGGCACTTTGATTGTCTCAAGTGGGTGCTGCTGGCGTCTGGTGAGGGGTCACCTGCACAGGAGAGCACAGTATTATTTGGTCCCAAATGTCAGTGACCCCAAGGTGGGGAGCCGGGTCCTCCCATGAGGTTCCAGGAGGTGAGGACAGGGGAGTGCCCTTGGCAATGCCAACGCTGCTGTTTGAGACGGTCACTGTGTTTTTATCATCATTGTCACCATGGACCACTGTGAAGATGCCATCAACCACCTGCGTCCAGGTGCAGGGAAGCCACAGGGCTGATTTGCCATCCAGGTGAGCACAGGGTTGTCATGGCAGGTGTTGTGGGGACACAGCCACGGGAAGCCCTCTGGCAGTCCTGCCTCTAGGTCAGAGGCAGCAGGGCACAGGGTGGCCAGCAGGCCGACAGAATGTCATGGGCTTGGTGCCAAGCCCCTGCCAGCGGCTGACCAGCTGGCCGAGCCCTGCGCGGGAGTCCAGCTGCCCCACCTGGCTGGCCTTGCTGTGGCCTGGCTGCTTTGGGGAGCAGAATCAGTGCTAGGCGTCCCTTGCACTCCGAGCTCATTAGCCGGCCGGCTCATTCAGGCGAGCGTGAGTTCCTCTGGTGGCACCGCACACCACTGCTGGGCCCGTGATTGTGGCTGGCCGGGCTTCTTGGGCCCACTGGGGGCCACTCCTCCCCATCTGCCTCCCTGATCGGAGGCTGCCCTTTGTCTTCTCCCCTCCCCGCCTCCAGCCTCCCCTCTTGACTCCCGTCCCATGGTACCTTCTCATCCTTTCTCCCGTCCATCCTGGCTGAGGGCCCCGGGCTCCCTGGCTCCTCTCCACTCCTCCATCGAACCCTGGGCCCTAAGCCTCCCTCTTCCTCCTAAGAGGAGGTGAAACACAGAGGTTGGATGGACACAGGACCTGAAAAAGTCACTGTCACTATGCAGATGTGGAAACCAAGGCCCTGAGCAGGAGAGACACATCTGAAGAGCAAGAGCAAGTCGGCAACGATCCAGGTATTTATCTGCTAAACAGTCAGGGGCTCCAGACTGTGTGGACCCCAGGACACAGCTATAGCCACTGGGCCCAAACCTACACATGGGGAAGGACAAGGTTTGCTTCCCCACCTCCCAGGGTCCCCACCTGCGACTGTGCCTGTCCCTGCCTGTGGAGTCTTTGTCCAGACCAGGCTGACACACATCCCCGGCCAAGGTCAGATGATCAACATCTTTGAGTGGCAGCCTGAGGCCCTCCTCTAGGATGCCCAGCTCTACGACTGGGGGGTGAGGACAAGATGTGAATGGACGGGCAGTGCCAGGTGCCAGGGACACCTTACAGACAGGCCATGCCCTGGGGTGGCCCTCGGGTGGATCTGCTGACCCCTGGCTCCCTGGGGTTCTGGAGCAGCAGATTGTCTTTAGAGGATAAAGAGAATCCCTCCCCTTCACATTCCCAACCTGAGGGATGACTGAGGGCAAAGGTCAGCCAGAAGGCCCACTCCCGAGGGCAGTGGAGAGACTGGTGAAGGATCAGCAAGCTTGGCCATGGTGGCCGGCCTGAGCCTCCCCGGGCCGAGTCTGCACATGGGTCCTGGCCCTGGGTCCCTGTCCAGGCTTCACCTGCAGAGCAAGTCTCCTGCTTCAGCCTGGGACCAGGGGACAGGTGGCCTTGGGCTGGGAGTTCAGGGACTGAGTTGCTTGGAATCTGTGCCTCACTTTGGGGTCTGAGGCTTCCTCGAGAGTGGGGACCAGGTTCATGGGGAAGCATGGTGGGTAGGCTAGCACGTGCCCATGCACGGACACCCACTAACACACACCATCCCCGGGTTGCTCATCTGCTCCCAGGAGCTGTGGAAACCCCTACTGCTGGCTCGGCCTAGTGCCTTGTCCAGCAAAAGCCACCACGTGTGGGGGTTATGGGGACCAGCCCCACCTGAAGCCCCTTGGTAGCAAAGGACCCCCGTCTCTGAGCCTCTTCCTTCTCTGCAGGACAGCTCCCACCTCACGGGGTCAAAGCCAAGATGTGATGACATCAGACCCCTCAGCACGGCCTGGCACACAGCACACCATCAATACCCTGCTGCTGGTGATGTGTGTCACCTCCAGGTCCTTTGAGGGAAATGCTCCAGGTGGCAGGCCGGGCAGAGATGCCCCATGGTGCCCATTCTGAAGATGGAGACTGAGGAGAGGCACGGGCCTCATGGAGTGGATGCAGGTGTGGTCAGAGCTCTGCAGGCTGCCAGCCAGTGGTGGCGTCTGAGTTCTTGGCCGCAGCTGTCCCCAGGAACTGCCCAGGGGGCTAACAAGCAGAGGGCTGGGCCCAACCCAAGTTCAGGATTCAGTACATCTGGGACAAGACCTGAGATTTTGCATTTTGATCAGGTTTCCAGGAGATGCTGAACCAGGGACAAGGTCTGGATTCAGAGCCACCTGCATTTAGATCCTGACAGCACCCGGTGCACACTGTGTGATCTTGGGCAAGTCACCTACCCTCTCTGAACCTCCATTTCATTGTGTGGAAAATGAATAGAGAGGCTTAAGTGGAAGATCCTAAAGATCAGAAATTTCAAAACACCCAGCAAGAGGCAAGTGCCCAGAACAGGAAATCTAAGACTGTTCACCCAGGTGCTAGCGAGGCCTGGCACCAGCTCAGCTCAGTTTCATTTTCACGACTGAGAACACTGAGGCATTGTGTTTGGCTCCCAAAGCTGCCTGTTGCTGTCTGCTCCCTCTCTCTTTGCTGGAGGATTCTCCCCATTTTAGGGAGGAGAAAGCTGAATCATCCTGGGCTCAGGGTCAGAGCCCCAGCGGGGGCAGCATGCTCCCTCTGACACCTGGTCACCCCTGTTCCTTGCACAGGCTCCTTCCTGGAGCCAGACTGGGCTCCTCCTGCAGGAGTCTTCCCAAACAAGAAGAGAATAAAGAGCTTTCTGTCCACACCAGAAGAAAAACAAACCCCACCACCCTCCATGGCCTGCTAGGGAAATTATGGATCTCTGTTACTGTTGTTGAAATCACTACCAGGGGAAATAGGTCAAGGCACGTTTTCCAGCGAGGGAGTTGCTGTGTTACCAGGAGGAATACACATTTCCCACTCTCAGTTGCCTTTCTGTTCTGCTCCCTTGCCTGTCCCCCAAACCTGGGGACAGTGTAAGTAAACTCAGCAGGTCTCAGCGGGGACAGTTAGCAGCCAAATAAAATGGGACAGAAAAGTGGCCGAAGCAAGCTTTATTGGAATTTGGCTCTCAGGCGAAATTCCCAGGCCCCCGGGGTATAGGGACCCGGAGAAAATCGCGTGTGGCCCTGGCTGCCCAGGGTTTTTATAGGTTGGGATGGGAGGGGGTTTTGTTGAGTGACAGGTGGGTGTGAAGGGTCAGTGGAACTTTCCATCCACCTTGCTGCGAAATTTCTGGTCACCTTTGGCTGTCTAGTCTTTGCTCTAGCTGCTCAGCTTTGCCCCCTACAGTTACCTAATTTCCAACCTAACAGACAGGACTCAGAGGACCTGGGGCTGGGGCCCTGGATGGAGGAGAAGGAATGGGACCATGACTTGGGGGTGGGGGACAGTCCTTAGCGGGTCCCTCCTCCCTCTCTTTCCCTCCCCCACTCCTTCTCTCCTCTGTGCATCTGTCAGGGGAGGGGAAGATAGAAACCAGTTAAATATGTCATCTGATCCCCCACTTCCTAGGTGGTAATGGAGGGGAAACAGTCATGGTGAAGAAAGACCAAAGGAAATACTGTCTACAAGGGGCCATTCCTCTGGAATGTTTGTGGTCTGTCTGGAAAGCAAGGGCATATCCCAATCCTCTGGGACCAATTTGATTTCAAACCCTCTACATTTCTGGACCCTGTGAGGAGCATCCGGGCAGGTCTATATGGAAAATCTGGAGCTCACAGCCCAACAGAGGAGAGAAAATGGGATGGGAGCTTTCACACACTGGTGCTGCTCTAGTGTAGACAGGTTCACAGCGGGCCATCTGCTTTCCTAATGGCCTGAGGACAAGTGGATATGGACTTTATAATGTCCCCAGTATCTTCCCTCCTTCCCCAAGCCTCAAACCAGGAGGCAGAGAGAACAGGGGTTTTGCATTGAGTTTAAGTGCCAGCGGACCAGATCACCCACTGTGTGACCTTAGGCAGGATTTAAAACCTGTATGAGCCAGGCGTGGTGGCGCACACCTGCTATGGAGGCTGAGGTAGGAGGATCCTGAGATCAAAGGCAACCTCCAGTAACTTAGCAAAGCCCTCCACAACTTAGTGAGATGCTCAAAATAAAATATAAAAGGGCTGTGACTGTGGCTCAGTGGTTAATCACCCCTGGGTTCAATCCCTACTACCCAATAAAACAACTCTAGGAACCTCAGTTTCTCCTCTGAGAAGGAAGAGAAATCAAATCATCTCACTTACCCCAAAGGTTTGAACTAGAAGATCAACTGAGAATGCTCATGGTCATGTCTGTTCAATACCCAGCAAATGGTAATAACAGGTGACACTCCTGGAGTGCACTGGGGTCCTTCTGTCTCCACAGGGATTCATCTATTTGGCTGCTGTCTGATCCCTCAGGAGGTAGCTTCTACCGTGAGTCACATTTTACAGGTGGGGAAGCCGAGCACAGAGCGGTGAGGCCCCTTGCCCAGGGGACAGAGCTGGAAGGAGGCAGGGGCGAGGGTGCTCCTGGCTCCAGCCTCTGGCCCCCGCCCTCCAGGGTCCTCCCCCAGGGATGCTCCATGTCATCAACCCAATCTTGACACCGGTTCTTCCTTCCTCTATGGCTCTGTGCCTGCCTCCACTGGGAACCTGTCCAAGCCCTCGTCTTCAATCCAGATGTTCCTGATGGCCGAGGACTCTGGCCACACTCTGCAAAGCCACCCTCAGGCATCTGGTAGAGGCCACTTTCTTCCCTGTTTCATCTGGTGGTCACTCTGGTCACTCACAAGGGCCTGGCACGTTCCAGTCTACCCTCAGGAACCACCATCAGTGCCGAGGTCCTCGGGAATGGTCCTGAAAACCTCAAGGGATGAGGCCACATAGCCATACATCTGAGTAGCTGGGAGACCAGGCTGGAGGGCATTTCTCCCAGGACATAGCTGTGCTTTGGGGAAACATCCCTGAGGTCCACCCTGACCTCCCTGATCTTCGTCTCCTTCCCCAGGCTCTCAGCAGATCTTTACCGACTCTGGGTGCCCCCCCAACACCCACAGAAGAAAGACCCCCCTGGGGAAAACCTTGGCAGGCCCTTCTGTGGGAAAAGCATAGCCAGGAAATGCCAGCAGCCCCCAGGCAGCCCAGCCACACCGATCACCATGTCCTGCTACACACCTGCCTTAGAGTCTGAGCTTCCATTTTGCAGAAGTGTGACATTCACCCAAGGCTGCGTAAGGGCCTGGGGAGGCTGGCCACTGAGCTGTCACAGGTGGGAGGCCTGTCCTGGCCTTTGCAGGGTTTGGAGTTAATCAGTATCTATTTTCCAGGGGAGAATGGGGTGGGAACCATAGTGACTTCAAGGTTGGCCTTGACAACAGAACAGCTGGGTAGGCAGGATGCTTACAGGGTGGCCAGCTAGACAGGAGCGTGAACCTTGGAGGGGGACTCTCCCAGAGTTCACAGCACAGTGTGTGGCAGGCACCGCTGGACAGGTGTGTGGATATCCTTGCTAAGGGGACTGGACCTCGTCTGATGAGCGACAGGGAAACACTCAAGGAACAGAGCAGGGGTATCACAGCACATGCCCCCAGAGGGGGTTGGAAACACTAGTGGTTTATTCAGGAGGTGGCCTCACTCAGAGGGGCGGTGGGAAGAACCAGGAAAGGAGAGGCGAGTAGCCAGCTGCCTCTGGGAGGAACTGGATGGAGCCCTGCTGGAGGAGTGGGCAGCTCTCGGCCGTCCCTGCTCACAGGAGAGGGAAGACCCAGGATTGATCTGCCCTTGGTTGGGGACCATCTCTCCCACAGTCAGAAAGAGCCCTCGGGCAGGGAGCAGCCTCCTCCCTGGACACAGCACAGCGGCCTGGTGTGCATGGCCCCAACGCCGTCCTCTGCAGCTCTGGGTACGTGTTCACGGAAGGGACTCTTTGTGGCCAAATCATTCATGAATACCTTCTGGGGTGGGGTGGGTGTTATGGCTGTATTTCCCAAACTGCATCCCAGGGAGCCCAACCCCCATGACACACCCCGTGGCCAAGTCCCCTGGGGAATTCTACATCCTGTATTCATGGCACCCATGACATATCAAGGACTTTGACGAGTCCCCTGGGAAAGAAGCTGGGTTCACTGTGCTGACAAACATTCCCTCCCAGGTTCAAACCAAATAAAGTTGAGCTGAGCCAGGAAGGGCCCCTGCAGGAGACCCTTCCTGGGCTGGATCACCCACGGTGCTGTGGTCAGAAACTTTCCACAGCAATGGAAAGTCCCCCATCTGTGCTGTCCAATATGGCAGCCACCCAGCTCCTGGGCAGTTGGGATGTCGTGAGTGATATGGGGGAATTGAATTTTTAAATTTTAACTCATTTAGCTTCAAAGGTTGGCCAAGACCCTATTGAATAGCAGAGATTTGCCATCTAATTTTTGCCCCTTTGAGTGTGGTGATTGGCACCAAAGGGGCCCTCTATAAATCACAATCTTGCTGTAGTCATGGCTGACATTTATTGAGCACTTACTGAATGCCAGGCACCAAGAGCTGGATTGAATCCTCCAACAACTCAGGGAAGTGAGCAGTATTGTCATCGAATGCCTTTTCCAGATGAAGAAGTGGAAGCACAGTGTCCAAGAAGTGACATTTCCAGCCCTCATGACCATGAATTGATGGATCCAGGATTTGTGTGTGGGTCTCTTGGACCCCAGACTCCTTCTCTGAATCGACATTCATATGCCCAGACTAGCTTCTGGAACAGTCTTAGCACCAGCCCCAGGATCTGGAGGTGAGAACCTTGCTCTTCTCTTTCTTTAGTGGGGCATGTCCAGAGGAGGGATTGGAGCCTCCGCTCAATTCTGCTGACTCTGTCCTGTTGTGGGGCTGGACCCTGGGTGTACAGGAAGGTGGGGAGCCATATAAGTTCAATGCGCTACTTGGGAAGCTCCCCATTATTGGGGGCAGCACACAAGTAGAAATCACCCACAATGCAGCAAGGCAAGAGCCCGTGAGGAGCCACCTCCTCATCCTCTCCCACAGCACCCTGCCCGGGTGACTGGCCGAGCCCCCTCCTCCTTCACAAAGAAGCCCAGGAGGCCCTGCCCAGGCTCTCCCCCAATGCTGTGCCCAGCAAGCAGGGGACACAATCCCGTACCTTTCATCCCTTGCTGAGTCCAGATAAATCTCCCCTTTCTCCCTCTGCAGCTGAAAGCCAACCAGTCTAGCTGGGATTCTCCCACTTATGCAGCTCATGAATATTTAACAGCATCTGCTGTGGAGGTGATAAAACCCTACCATTTGACAAATGTGGCCTAATCTTTTCAATTTTGGGGGCAAATATGCCTTCTGAGTCCTGTTTGTAACCTAGATTAATGGCCCAGGGTCCTATAATCCTTTGGTGCTAATTCAAGTGGTGGCTGACCAGCGTGTGTCTGCTGGGGTCTTGCTGGGACACACACACACACACACACACACACACACACACACACATGCACGCACAGGATGGAGCAATTAGTCATGTGCAGATCACTTGTGGCCAATGCATGTGTGTGTGCATGTTCATGTGTGTGCGTGGCCTGTCTTTGTGCATCTGGACGCTGTGTTTACCAGTGTTTAGATGTGTGCAGAATGAGCTGTGCACACTGTTCACTGTGCGTGTCTGCAGGTAGGACCTGGGCCGCGGGATGGATGGCCGAAGGAAGAGCCATAGACACTTGGTGATGTCCCCGCCGGGTGGGTGGCAAGGGAGAGGGAGAGAGGGTCGTCACAGGTGGGGATGACACCAGGAAATATTGTCTACCAGGGAAGATTCCTCCAGAATGTTTGTGATTTGTCTGAAAATCAACTGTACCTCCCACACCCGCTGGGGCCATTTTGGACCCAAATGCTCCATTTCACTGTTCCTGGAAGAGGCGAGACACACAATCAGATGTCTATCTGGACTACTTCAAGTTCACAGCCTGGCGGAAGAGTTGAAATCAGTGTGCGTGCCTCTGTGTGTGTGTGTGTGTGTGTGTGTGTGTGTGTGTGTGTGTTTCTGTGTTGTTTGAGGTCTTCTTACAGTGATATAGTGAGGGTAGAGGTCCAGGGTAGATTATCTGCTTTGTGCATGCTCTTTCTTTCTCTCTCTCTCTCTTCCCTTCCCTCTCTCCTCTCCTCTTTCAGTAAACCCTCCAATACTTGCCAAAAATGCTGGAAGGATCCCCCATGGGTCTGGTGTCTGGATATTCTCACCAACTCGGTCTTCTCTTGTCCCAGACTGATTCTCAGGCAGCTCTGCAGGAACCAGGGATGTGAGAGGAATCACCAGGAAGGCCCCATCCTCTTCCTTGCCCCTCTTCCACTCCAGCATCTGCACCCTCACCCAAAATGGCAGCAGGACAGGTCTCAGCTGTGTGGTGGGTGGAGATGGGGGACCTCGGTCAGCATGGGGCAAGGAAGGAGGGAACCAGGTCCAGGGTGCAGGGAGCTGGGACCCACAGGGAATGCCCATCTCATGGGCTGAGAGTCTCCATGCTGTCGAGCAAAGCTCCACTCAAGTGCAAAGTGCCCCTGTGAAGATAGAAGCAGGCAACCTCCAGACGTTCCTTGCACAGATATTTCCTGATGTCCTGGCTGCACCCTGTGGCCTCTGTGGCCAGCCTGTCCTTGCTGAGGTCACCCTGAGCCCTGCAATGACACCTTCTAAGGGCCAAGGTGGTAAGAGTGGGCAACTGTGTGGGCATGCCCAGCTTTGGGCAAACGTGGCAAGGGCCCAGCTTGGTGGACAGATTTGCCAATCCCACCCAAACATACCCAGGCGGGAATAAGATGGGGGAGTCCTAACTCAGTGGTCAGCGACCCTGGAGTCTGAGGCAGCGACGCCTGAACCCCTGCCAGACACTTCTCAGTATCACAACCTTGAGTGAGCCGGCTCTCTTCTCTAGCTCACTTTCCTCCCACGTAATCAGGGACAGTCTGTGGTATGGTCACTGCCCAAGGCCTGTCGTGAAGAGCACACACCCAACTCTTGTTGCTTTTACTGTTCTCTGCAGGACCCACTGCCCATGTTCCCATGGTGTCTGCTCCTCCTCTGGGGACAGAACTATTGGCTGCCAGTGACATCTTACTGAGATCACTCCCCACATGTTCCTCCTGTGACCAAGTCAGTGGGCAAGACAGACAATTGCAAGACTCTTCCCACTTGCAGGGAAAGTTCTAGATCAGAGAGCCTTTGCACAGTTAAAGGCAGAAGCAGAAACCGGTGTCCTTACTGTCTATGCGTGGCCTCCTGGGAACATCCCCTGCTGTGGTCCCCAAGCACCCCCCACCCCCACACATACAGGCCCCTCCCTCCTTGGTTCCCCACTGGACCCCAGCTCTGGGGTGCGGGGGCTCAGGAAGAGGCCATGACTGCCCTGAGCCAAGGCCACCTCGGTGTGAGCAAATGCCTTGTCCTGAAGCGACAGGATCCACACTCGCCCTGGGAAGGATTAGAGCCCAGTGCATTTCTCTGTTTTCCAGTCACTTTAATGAAAACCTCCCACCTCCCTCCTGAGACCCTAAGCCAACTGGCCCCTGAACAGGAGAACATGGGCCTGTCGCCCGCGAGTCCCCACAAACCCAGGAGCTCTGGCCCTTCTCTTCTCCACCTGCTTGGCTCTTTCTCTGAATGCTGCACATTTTTTTGGGCTCCCCCTCCCTCTCTGGGAGATCCTCTCTGGCCACTGAGCCACGCACACCCTGGATCGACAGTCTCCGTGTCAGCTCGTTGTTTCCTGCAAGACAGGGACCAGAGCCAAGTAGCTCGGTGGGACACTCGGGGCCTCTCCCTGGCCTTCGAGGACGCAGTGAGGAATACATATAAGAAAGCCAGGGTATGTAAGCAGGGCTGGCTCTCACGGAGGGCAGTGGAGGTATGGCAGGAGGGTGCTGCCTTGATGGCCACCACCAAGTGGCTCCACTGTCTCCCACCAAAGGTATCCAGGCCCTGGAGTGGTTCCTGTCCCTGAAGAGCTAGACCTAGTAACTTACTTCTAATGAAGAGACGATGGTGGGGAAAACCAAGTCATGACATGGATATGACCCTGGCTGGTGCGCAGATTGCAGCCAAGGATGGCCCCTGAGCCAGAGGCCCAGCTAAGCTACTCCCAGATTTCTGACCCAGAGAAACAGTGAGGTGGTAAATGTTTATCATTTACAGCCCTGAAATGTGCAGCCACCTATTATCCAGTGGTTGAGCACAGACCATAGCAGCAGCTCGCCGAGGGTCCAGGTCCTGGCTCTGCCATTCCTAGCTGGGTCCACTTGTCCAAACCGCTCCACCTCTTGGTGACTCAGTTTCCTCATCTGTGAAGGGGAAGTCATGACAGGACCTACCTCCAAGGGTCATGGTGAGGAGTGAATGAATATACTCATCTACATGAAGCAGCTGGTGCGTGGAAAACCCTCCGTCGGCATTACTGATACTGTTACCTCTGAAGACCTGAGACGGAGATAGTGTTGGTGACATTAGGGAAGAAACTAATGTGCTGGGAAGGTGCCCACCAAAACCAGCAGCCTCGAGAATAGGAGACCAACCCCCCACCCCCTCCACATCTCTTGATAACACCCTTGAGCAACAGCCAGCTTCCGTCAGCCACATGCACAGTGTACATCACATTGCTCACTCCTAGCAACAGTCCTAGGAGATGGAGCTGCGGCAGACGATTTCCAGAGACGGCCGCCATGGATTCCCTCCCTCCCTGAAACACCAGCGGCTCCTGCCACCAAGAAGTACAGCCTAGTTACCCATGCCTTGAGTCTAGTCTTGCCTGGACTTTCCATGGAATGCGGTGGAAAGAATGTTCTTAGACTCCCAAGCCTGAGTCTTAAGAGGACGGGAAGCTTCTATCTTTCCCTATCTGAAGCCAGATTCCATGTCAGACGTCTGATCCCCCTGAGACCACCATGTTGCGAGGAAGCCCAAGCCAGCCATGAGGACTGAGAGGTCACAGGAAGGTGCCTGGAGACACCAGGCATGTAAGCGAAGCCCTGTTGGACCTCCCCCTATAATCCAGCCACCATGTAAATGCAGCCACATGACTGACCCCAGTGGATACCACGTGCTCAGCTAACAGAATTGTGAGGATTAATAGATCGTGGTTGTTTTTAACCATTCAGTTTGGAGTGGCTTCTTATATGGCAATACCTTATTGAAGCAAGAATTATTATCTTACTTTCTTTTTTATAGGTAAGTAAACTGAGGTCTTTCAACCAGAGTAAATATCACCAGCGAGTGGTAAGTAGCCCCAGGAAAACAGGTTCTTCCAAATCTAATCAGTATGCTGTGTAGACTCCAGACCAAGGATGAGCTGCCCACCTGAGGCTGCCCTTCACCGTATGTCACCAGCCAGTGGCCTCTTTCCCTGGATGGTGAATCCCTGCCCTGAAGCCCTGGAACACCCTTCAGTTTGACTGACCTGGCACCTGATGCTCTTCCCCATCCTGCCTTGCCCACTGTCCCATCTGAGGTCCACTGAAACTCAGCAGGTATGCAGGGCAAGGAGAGACGCCCCTCACGAGGTTCATAGGAGCATCATCAGGATGAGAAAACCTGAATGGCCTGCTGGGAGCCTGGGTGTGCTGAATCCCAGGACACTGGCCAAAGGACACAAGCCAATGATCCCAACCAATGAAGGACAACCAGCCATACAGGTGGTCAACACACGGGGTGAAGATGCCCAGCTCTGCATCCACTGAGGTCTGAGAAGAAAGCACATAACCCAGGGCCCTCCATCTCAGCACACAGGGTGCTGTGGTATGGACCCGGAATCTGCCCCAAAGTTTCCCTGTTGAAGGCTGGATCCCCTGGATGGCTTCTTAGTAAAGATCACTTCTCTGGTCATGAGGGGTCAGCCTCCTTGGTGGTTCAATATGCTAGGTGGATGAATAATCTGAGTGGACTTCTGGGAGATGGTGGGGCAGGGTGGGAGGAAGCTCGGGGCATGACCAAGCCCTTCACTGCCTGCCCCTCTCCCTGCTTCCTGGCTGCCTTGAGCGGACAGCCTTCCTCCTCTCCTATGCCCTTCCGCCATGATGCTCTGCCTCACCTCAGGCCCAAAGCAGTGGAGTCAGTCGACCACAGACTGGAACCTCTGAAATCGGGAGCCGAAATAAATCTTTCTTCTTCCAGGTTATTCATCTCTGGTGTTTTGGTCACAGACATGAAACGTTAACTACCCCATGGGGCTAGGTGACTTTTTTTTGTCCCAAGAGGCTGTCCCGTGACTTGTGAAATGTGTAGCTGAACTCCTGGCCACGACCCCGTAGGAACCAGTAGTGCCAACCCTTCCCATTTGGGAGAAAACTAAAACTATCTCCAGAGAGACATTGCCAGGTGTCTGCTAGGGCCATCACCGCCACAGGGAACCCGCGGTGCAGCTTGGCGATCACAGAAAGAGAGCAAAGTAGAGCTTTGAGGTGTCACTTCCAACACCTGCAGGTTTTTAGAAGCCAGTGCTGTCCAGGTTGTTGGTCAACCATGCGAGCTTCATCAGTGGTGGGTCAGTCGGTTCGAGCTCAGGGGAATCCACTTGGAATAATCATGGAAGCCCTTATGACACTCAAGGTGGTAAAACCACACCTCTGTCAGCGTCTTAGAAACAGAATTGACCCCCACGTGGTTCAAAGAAAAAGACTCAATGAAAGGGCTGTTACAGAGGTGTGGGGAGAACCAACCACACTGGTTGGTTCCAAACCATGGAACCCTGGTTCCAAGCTGCACTGCAGAACCTGGGAGGGACCTGAGAAATACCCCTGCCCCTCACCAGCCCCTGCTAGAGCCTCTCATGACCTGAACCAGGAAGAAGGGCCTGTAGGGTCACCCCCCTGGAGCAGCCCAGAGGAGGGCAGGGAGGCGGAGGGTACAGGGGCCACAGCACCTGGCAGAGCACTGCAGACTTATTCTAAGGAAATGATTCTTTAGAAGCCAAAAGGTAGGTGCACAAAGGTGTCTGTGGAGTGCCGCCTATCACTCCCAAATCTCCAGGAGACACAAAAGCTCCCATCTTCCCACCACATCCTACCCCCTGGAATGTTTCCGCCCCTGAAAGCCCCTGGGATTCCTGAGACCCCAGCAGAGAGAGCAAGCTTCCCTTTTGATTCTGGAGCTCTATCTGCGGGATGGCTCCCCAAGATGCATGCATGGAGACCAAATGCTTCTGAGGGCTGGGAAACCCGCCTAGAGACACTCTCCCCTGAGGCATGGTCTCCAGTGCCAGAACTTTTACCTCCCGAGTCTCGGTCTCCCTCATCTGTGCCCCAGAGACAACGACCTACCTTCCAGTGTGGTGAGAGTGAGGACTAAGTGACATAATGAGTCACCAGTGTTTGAGTACTGGGTCCTACGCTGAGTGCTTCACATGGAGTGTCTCAGCAAATCATCTTCCATGACCCTATGAGTGAGGGGCTCTTATTTGCTCCACTCGACAGATGAGAAATGGAAACCAGAGAGGTTAACATATTTGCTGAGCCACACAGCAAGGACATGACCATGCCAGGACTCCAACCTTGGTCTGATGTGTTCCGAAGCGTTGATGCCAACCATCTGCATGAGTGCAGTACCCTGGAGACATGGAGAAGTCACCCGTCCATTCACCAACTTGAGCCATGTTTATTGAGCACCTACAATGTCCCAGGTGCTCTTCCTGTGACTAGGAATATGTTGGTGAATAAGGAAAAGTTCATGGCTTTCCAGAGTGGACAGTCCACGGAGCAGAGGCAGACAGGAAATGAACAGATGCATCAATAAATAAAATGTCAAGTTATGACAAATGCAGAGATGACTGAAAATAGCCAGGGGGACAGGAGTGGACAGGAAGGGCCTCTCTGGAGGGATGACTACTCTGTGCCACAGGAACATGCCTCAGCAGAGGAAAGAGCACACGCAAAGGGCCTGGGGCAGGAAAGAGATTGGCATGGCAGAGGGACAGGCAGTGAGGGAGTGGGTACAGGAGCAGTGGGCATAGAATGGAGAAGGAGAGGTGGGCAGAGGCCAGGCTGTGAGCAGCTGGTGGGCTGAATCCAGAGTCACTGAGGGATCATGACACTGGGGTCCTGATGATAAATAGCAGCCTCTGTCTGGGTTTGACAGAACTCAGAGCCACGTGAGAGAGACAAATGGAGAGTGACAGCGTGATGGGACAGACGTTCCAGGAAAGACAGGTGCTGAGTTCCCGTGGTCAAGTACTGACCAAGAACTGGCTCAGTCAGCACTGTTCCTTGGACCAGGGAGCACGGTCCTGCCTGGGGGCCACCCAGCCCCCTCCGTACCATGGCAATGTCCGCCCACTCCCTGGATCCACTCTTCTGATTAAAACTGGAGTCTATCTGACCTTCTGGCTCTTTGAGATGCTCCTTGGACAACAGAATGGAGGGTGTGGTGCTTGACCAGGTCCTTGGAGCTTCTGCACTCCCTGTGTCCCATGGGGACCCTGCTGTCACTGTGGAACAAAGTCAAAGCTGGGCTGTGAAAGGGTGAGAGACAACAGAGACCAACACTGCCCCACTGCCCCATCCAGACCCCAGAGATGTTAGGGGAAAAGGGCCAGGTCAGCAGAACTGAACCACCCCTGTCCAGAGAGGCAGGGACCCCAGCCAAGGCCCGAGGAAAGTGTCCACTGTCCCATAAATGAGAGCAGCAAGCCAGGTGTGGTGGCTGTCATCCCAGAGGCTTGGGAGGCTGAGGCAGGAGGATCATGAGTTCAAATCCAGCCTCAGCAAAAGTGAGGCCATAAGCAACAGTGAGACCCTTTCTCTAAATAAAATAAAATATAGGGCTGGGGTTGTGGCTCAGTGGTTCAGTGCCCTGGAACCAAAAAAAAAAGAAAACAAGAGCAGCAATAATTGATTATTGTTTTTTAATTTTTTTTTAGTAAAGGCATACCATTCGTGTAATCATACATTTACACAGGGCAATGTTGTTTGATTCATTCTGCCAATTTCCCCTTACCCCCCACCCCACCCACCCCTCTTTTCCCTCTATACAGTCCTTCCTTCCTCCATTCTTGCCACTCTCCCTAACCCTAAACCTAAACCTAACCCTAACCCTAATGCTAACCCCTCCCACCCCACATTATGTCATCATCCACTTCTTAGCGAGATCATTCGTCCTTTGGTTTTTTGAGATTGGCTTATCTCACTTAGCATGATATTCTCCAATTTCATCCATTTGCCTGCAAATGCCATAATTTTATCATTCTTTATGGCAGAGTAATATTCCATTGTATATATATGCCACAGTTTCTTTATCCATTCATCAATTGAAGGACATCTAGGTTGGTTCCACAATCTGGCTATGGTGAATTGAGCAGCAATGGACATTGATGTGGCTGTATCTCTGTAGTATGCTGATTTTAAGTCCTTTGGGTATAGGCCAAGGTGATCGTTGTTTTAAAACCTTGAATTCTGGGGCAATTTGTTACACAGTACAAGCTGATACACCCTCAAAGCTTCAACCTCTCCCTGACAACCAGGGCTGGGACAGTCTATCCTCCATGCCTCAGAAATATGAGGGAAGATCCAAAACCATACCAAAAAATAATCCTACCATGAGGTCTTACCAGCCCCCATGATTACACATGGCCTTGTTCTCCTATGAAATTCAGTGAAGAATAACCAAAAATTTTAATGCTGCCTTCATATACTTAATGGTTCTATAAATATAAGGAGGCATTTTTTATAGAGCTATTTTTCTTGCTACAAATCACTACTTTCTTTCAGCAAGTATTTGTTGATCACCTACTATGTGAAAGGGACTGTGGAGACAAAAATGGGCAAGTCCCCAACCTCACGATATCACTGGTTAGTTGGAAGGGCAGAGATACAGGTGAAAAATAAATCATTCTGAACCACACGGTGCTGGAGGAAGAGGGATGTGACACTTTGGTAATAGGAAAGGAGCCTATTTAGAGAGAGTGATCAGAAAAGCCTCGGAGAAGCTGACCTTTCAGCTGAAAAATGAAGAAGAGCACAGATTTTTCAGGCATCCTGGGGAAGAGCATTCTAAGACAAAGGAACAGCCAGAGCAAAGGCCCTGAGGCAGGAAACAGCTTGGTGTGCTTAGAGGAATCCAGAGGAGGTCCCGAGCTTAAACTCCTTCTCTTTTTGGCTCATTCTTTGTGGTCAGTTGCAAAAATTACCACAAAATCTCTGCTGCCCTACCCGCCAAGAGAAGTTTCCCCAACTCCCCTCCCTTGAATCTAGAGACTTGGCCACATGACTTGCTTTGGCCAAGGGACATTAGTCATTGTGATGTGAGCAGAGACCTCAAACACACTTGTGCATGAGAGTGTGTCATATCTTGCTGCTTTCTGGACACCACCACGTATAGAGGGCCACGCCAGCCTTCCAGGGGATGAGAGACCACAGGGAGCTGTGACTAACTGCTGAGTTCCCCCGGATCTGACAGCTACCCACAGCCAGGAACGTGAGTGAGGCCATCCTCCACATGCAGCCCCCACTGGCCAGCCCAGGCCAGAAAACCACTGCAGCCACCCAGCATCCCAGCTGATATACTGTCTAAATTGCTAATCAAAATCAATGTGGTTTTAAACAACATTTTGGGGCATCTTGTTAGGCAACAAAAGCTGACTGATACACTCACCTCGCCTGTGACTCAAGGCTACCTTATGTTTGGAGTGATTTTTACACACACACACACACACACACACACACACACACACACACACATTCTTTGTTCCCTTACCCAGATCTACTGAGCAGGATCTGAAGTAACAAATGCAAATGTTGGCTGGTGGCTAGGCTCACTCAGACCTGAGTGACGCCCACCTGCACACACACTGCATGTAAATTCCTATGGTGGTAAAATTGCCAGGTGAAGACTCCAGGTCACTCAGTTGAATCTGCTCACATTAGAGTCATTCATTCCAGGGATGCACTGTTTGAGCGCCTACTGTGTGCCTCGCACTGTGTAAGGCATGTAGAGATAGAGGACAAGCCAGGGGCCCCGAATCCTCACCTTCTGGAATCTCCAGCATGGCAGGGGGTCTCAACTGACTCACGGAGTGTGCGTTGACTGGTGACGCAGAACAGAGCAAGAGTCCAGAGAAGCTCTCAGATGGCGCTGGCCAGGCCTGGCTTTATGTCATGCTTGGGTGAGTTGGTGTTCAAATACTGTGAGATTTGACCCCTTTCTGTGGGTGTGCATGCACCCCACTGTCCCCCCAGATCCTATCCCCACTGGCATCTACTCGTCCTGGGAGGTTCAACCACAGGGACCCACCAAGGGCCCCCTCCCCAGGGTGCATGGTGGGTTCAGCCACTGGGAGGCACCAGCAGGAGACAGGAAGGAGGGTCAGGTGTGAGGTGGGACATTTGGTCTCCTGGCTGCCTCCCTGATCTCGCTTCTCATCTCCTTGGCCTGAGTGGTGGTGACCCCTCTGCTTCTCCCCAGAGAGGGGGATCTACCCCTTTGGACCCCACCCCCTCATTCAGCAGACCATCCCCCTGTATGTAGACCCTCCTGGATCACTAACTTAGAAGCCATGCACTTCCTCTCGGGTCCTGTTGGTACACATGAGCATGTTCTCGTGTGCTGCAGACCTGCCATTTCCTAGTGCCCCAAGGTGACCTGGCCTCTGCGTATGCTACCTGCCTGGGCCATTTCAGTTTGAACCCTGTGCTCATTTCAGTTGAGGCCCAGCCACGAGCCCCCACCCAGAACCACAAGTCAAGTGTGAGATGCCGAGGCCACAAGGACAGGGACAGCAGAGGAGCCTCCTGCATGACGATGGAGAGGCAGGCAGACTCCTTTTGCCCAGGAAACCACTGGGGTCCAGGGACAGTTCAGGACCACCCTGAAGGACCATCTCCCGGGAGCTCCTCTGCCTTCACTTGATCTGGACTTTGCCCGGTGGCACAGAGTGGAGACGGGCTGCTGCTGAGATTGAGAGAACAGATGAACGGAGGCCAGCCTCTGCTTCCTGCCTCCCTCCCTGCCTACCTTTCCCCCAGGCTCCTCAAGGCTCATCTCCCTTCTGCTCCCCGCCTCCCTGGCCTCCGTGCCTCTTCTTCCTTCTCTGGCCCTCTCCCCTCTCCCAGTTTGCTTCCCAGCCCCGCCTATGGCAGCCTCTCTCTCTCCCAGGGCCTTTATTCCTCCTGCCTTCCTCTCCTCTTTCCCCTCTTCCTCCTCCTCCACCCTCCTGCCTCCCAGCTCCAGCCCCTCACTCTCCCCACCCCATCCATCTTCCCCACTCCCCCCACCTGGTCTCCCTTTCCTGGTGACAGGCAGCGGTTGGAGAAAGAGGGATGGAAATGATATTCCAGCTCTGGCGTGACTGCCACTTGGTGATGCATTGGGAGAGGTTGCCGACTCTCTGTGGGAACTATACAGATAAGCCGGTGACCTCCCGATGCACAGGGTCAAGGACACAGGAAGGGCAGAGGGCTGGGGCCCAGGAGGAAGAGAGGTCCGAGCCATTGGCCCGGTCAGTCCCCTCTGCAGGCTGCAGGACCAAGGAGAAGGCACCCGGGCCCGCCATGTGTCCATCGTGCCTCAGACAACTAACCTGAGCTCCCGGACCTTGGCGTCCCCATCTAAAGAGAGGACAGCCCAGCTGTCCGGGGAGTAAGTAGGTTGATTCAGGGTCAGCCTTTAGTTCTGCTGGGCCCTACAGTGTTTGGCATCATGGGGGGCAGCACCCAGACTTCTGAACCAGGAAGCTGCTCTGCGTGGATCAAAGGTGCCCAGGAACCCCGGGACCTGATCTCCTGGAAACCAAGTGCAGGGCCTGGGCCATCCGCAGAGGCTTCTTCCCTCTGCCTGTTGCCCTGGTGAACTTGGAGGCCAAGCAGAGGGAAGCACTGGGCTTCAGCTGGGCCCCAAGGTCCTAGCCTGGGACCCTGCTCCATCATGGGACCCTCTGAGCTCTGGTGCCTCAGCCGAGGACCCTGGGGCGAGTGTGCAGAGATGCCCCTCCATGCCCATGGTACCAGCATGCACTGAGCACGCATGTGTAAGAGGCCCTGCTGTGAAAGCCCAGGCAGCCACAGGCAGGCACACACACTGCCTGTTCCTGGGTCCCTTTCCTGGGTTAGGCACAGGCACACTGAGTGGCTCCCGGCTCTTGGGAAATGGAGGGAATCCGTTAAGTTCCCCAAACCTTCCAGGCAGAAGCCCAGGCCTGTGCTCCCCTCGCTCCCTCTGTGCTTGCCCATCTTGCTCCGCATCCAGCATGTGCCTGGCCAGGCCCTGCCCTGGGAGCCCTGCAGCCGGTCGTCCCCTGCCCCCTGGACAGGGACACATTTCCTTCCTCATACTCCTGCAGTTTAGCCTATCCGAAGCCAGCAGCAGCCAGTCAGTCAGGCTGTGTGCCTGCGTGAGCACGTGACAACAAGGCCCATGGCCAGGCACCACTACAGGGCACCAGCAAAACCTGGGAGCACAAAGGCTGGAAGCCAAAAGTGCACTGAAGATGGCCAGAGTCTGGGTGCACGCTGACTTTGTGACACAGTGCAGCATGGCCTCACAGTGCCCTGGGGATCTGGGCTGACTGGAAGCTGCGTTCACCCCCCGCTGCACAGCCCCATGCTGGAGGGCTGGACTGGGTTTCACCAGCCTGGGAAAGATCACACTCCGAAGCCCCTGAGGGGGCCTCATGTTGACACCATCATCAAGTAGAACTGAGGAGGGTCGGACACTATCCACGTGGCATGTCCCCTCACCACCTGGGTTGTGAGTGAGCAGGTGCTTGTGGAAATTTGTCCATGGGCCCCAATCCTTTATACCTCCCTGTTTCCATGGCATTGGTTATTTGCAGATTCTTTTTCTGAGAAGGAGTCTATT